>NC_092810.1:76354659-76654659 GCF_040954645.1 Diabrotica undecimpunctata
AATGTAGTTATTTCTGGCATATAGAAAGTACAGGCCTATCTCTGGAACGCTGCCATCTGAATGTGAATTATAGTATAGTAAGTTTGCCTGACATCATTTAATATGTGGCGGCATGTAAAGACGCTCCAATTGACAAATACCATACGAATGTTTTTGCAACAAAATCAAAGTGCAACTGTATTTTCGAAGCAGTTGTTAGATATTGGAAATGGTAAACTCGCTATTGACACCTTGACCGGATTGATTTCATTACCCGGAGATTTCTGTTACTTAGCAGACTCGAAAGAGGAGCTTATTGAACATATTATGATACATTATTTAATTTTAAGGCGATCCGAAGTTCGGAGGGTCAGCTTATTTTTCCTCAGCATTTTTATCCCATGCAGACCTTTGCCCCTACCTATCATATATACAGGGTGGTGAACCGTCAAATGGACCATAGGAAATTCAATGGGAAATTCTAAATTGTTGAATTCCTGCTTCCCTAATTATTTTACATCAAAATTCATAAGAAACTATTTGTAAAGAACTGAAATATGTATTAACAACAAATGTTAAAATTGTTCAACGAATTAAATGTATTCCAAAATTTTGTAAAAATATAATACATTTTTCAGGCCACCCCTTAAAGTCAGGCCACACGAGGTACAAGAATGTGTATGACATGTTGCGTTTGGTCATATTGATGATTCTGATATTTGACAATATTTGAATTGTCAATATTTTTATTTTGTGATTAAATTATACACAAATACTAAAATAGGCAAGTCTTCACAAATACTACTATTAGTCAACAGTAAATAGTACTTTGTAAACAATAAGCTATATTGTTTACAAAGCAATAAAATTGATGAAATGTATTCAGTTCACGAAAAATCACAATAATGTTGTATTCAGGCAATAGTGCGAGCACTGCGAGATCTTTATTTAACACAAGTTATCATAATGCACTCCAATTCAATTCCAGGTTATACAACAATCAAAGAATAATATAGTTTTACTATGATCCTTCCTAATAATAATTTATGATAATTTCTAAACATAAAACTATAACAAATGTTCAAACAATAATCCATTTTGTACTAAGCAGTACCCCACTCGATTGCAAAATTCTCGTCTAACATTAGCCAGAATGCGTGGCGTTATTTTTGCACACTCTTCAATAATTCGCATTTTGAATGCTTCAATATCTGTAAATTTTTGGTCAGAATAGATTTTTGATTTTAAATGCCCCCAGATAAAATAATCGTTTGGAGCTAGATCTGCCGATCTCGGAGGCCACTTAATATTACAGTCAGGTCCAATCAAACAATTATTAAAGCTGTTTTTAAGGAATTCTTTAACCTCCCAGTTATTATGCGCAGGGCAGCCATCCATTTGAAACCAAATTTCTTCTTCATCTGAAGCTATTTCTGCAAGTCTGGGTAAAATTTCTTCTTGTAGCAAATCTAAAAACTTTTTTGAATTTAAATTTTCCTCATAGAAAAATGGTCCAATAATATTGTGTCCTAACCAGACATTTATTTTTCGACGATATTGGGTATGGCTTTCAATAATATCCTCAGGCTTTTTTGTCGACCAAATCCTATAATTTTGAACATTTGGTTCATTATTTAATGTAAATGTACATTCATCACTAAACAAAATGTTTTTTAAAAATTGTCTGTCTGCATTAGCCCTCTCTAACATTTCATAACAAAATTCCGCTCGTCGTTCAGCATCTCCTTCTCTTAGTTCTTGATGACATTGAAATTTATATGAACGGAATTTATTCCTTTTCAAAATTTTTAAGGCCGTAGAGTTATGAATATTAAACTGGTCTGCAATGGTCCGAGAACTTATTCTAGGATTTTCTACAACTGCTGTTAATACATTTATTTCATTATGATTTTCTAAATTTTTTGGTACCTCAGCAATATTGTTTGTACAGGTCCAATTAGAAATCACGGTCCCAGTATTTTCAAAATTTTGTAAAATCCTTTGAATTGTTGAGTGACTTGGAATTGGTGTATTGGGATATCTTACGCTAAATAAAAAACTAACAATTCGAGCACTATTGCCTGAATAAAACATTTTTATTATTGCTACTTTCTCCTCAACTGAATACATTTTTTAATCAACTATGTTGTTTTTTAAACAATAAATCATTAAATTAAAATTTTGGCAATTCAAATATTGTCAAATATCAGAAACATAAATATGATCAAACGCAACATGTCATACAGATTCTTGTACCTCGTGTGGCCTGACTTTAAGGGGTGGCCTGAAAAATGTATTATATTTTTACAAAATTTTGGAATACATTTAATTCGTTGAACAATTTTAACATTTGTTGTTAATACATATTTCAGTTCTTTACAAATAGTTTCTTATGAATTTTGATGTAAAATAATTAGGGAAGCAGGAATTCAACAATTTAGAATTTCCCATTGAATTTCCTATGGTCCATTTGACGGTTCACCACCCTGTATATATGATAGGTAGGGGCAAAGGTCTGCATGGGATAAAAATGCTGAGGAAAAATAAGCTGACCCTCCGAACTTCGGATCGCCTTAAAATTAAATAATGTATCATAATATGTTCAATAAGCTCCTCTTTCGAGTCTGCTAAGTAACAGAAATCTCCGGGTAATGAAATCAATCCGGTCAAGGTGTCAATAGCGAGTTTACCATTTCCAATATCTAACAACTGCTTCGAAAATACAGTTGCACTTTGATTTTGTTGCAAAAACATTCGTATGGTATTTG
The DNA here is from genome assembly GCF_040954645.1 of Diabrotica undecimpunctata. Taxonomy (NCBI): domain Eukaryota; kingdom Metazoa; phylum Arthropoda; class Insecta; order Coleoptera; family Chrysomelidae; genus Diabrotica; species Diabrotica undecimpunctata. The sequence continues at coordinate 76,357,407 of NC_092810.1, forward strand.
TCAATTGGAGCGTCTTTACATGCCGCCACATATTAAATGATGTCAGGCAAACTTACTATAGTAAATTCATTTAACAGAAAAGTAGCGGTCAACAAATGCATGCACATAACACGCGAAACCCTATGTTTATATAATTGTACAGGGTTGTATTAAGATTCTAGCAGCCTATACCATCTGAATTTGAAATGAATTAATTTATAATTTTTAGGATTACTGTTAAAATAATAGTAATCAATGATTAATCTTTCAAAGAAGTATACTTAAATAATATTTTTGTAAACTGTCATTCACACATCATTAGTTAATTGTGGTATTAATCAAAAGGCAAAAAATAGAAAGTTGTTTTTATACATTTTACGCTTTAAATCCAATATTTGGAAATAAGTAATAATATTATCATTAATGATATAAAAAGAGACCTCTTCTTGTGTAAAAGTTCGGGAAAATACTTATACATAATTATAGGGTAGATAGACTTATACATTTAACATTACATTAACATTAATAAATAAAATTTATTAAGTCGACGTTTCGATATCGATTTAACATTTATTTGTGTCAGCAGAAACGAATGTATATTTAGAAGAATTGTGACATCACTATTTTTGACTTGCCGGTTATGTCGAAGATGGTTCGAGATATCAAAATGCCGCTTTCAGATTTTGATTCAGGAGACAAATCTATATATGAATCCATCGATAGATCGTCCCCAAAGTATTGCATAGGCGACAACGCACAAACGAACATACTTTGCGGATGTAAAACGAAAGTTTTTCTTTGAAAATGATGAAAAAAACTTTTTACTATTACATATAAGTAATATCGAATTACGAAAAATAAGTACTGGAAAAGTAGATAGGTACAATGAGTAAAATGGGTTACAGTTTTTCATTTTTAAAATATTCCATTTTGTTTATGTAATTTCGAATTATTTCGTATCTTTTATTTATCATTGCTACTCATTTCCACATCAAAAGCTAGATCCACCTTCAACCGGATGGGGGCCTTCTTCAAGAGCCACAACCTCTCTCTTGGTATAAAAGTAAGAATGCTGCGATGCTACCTACGTCTTCTCTGTTCTTTTTATGGTGTTGAATCGTGGACCTTGAACGAAGATATGTGCAGAAAATTGGAAGCATTTGAGATGTGGCTATATCGGAGAATACTTAAAATCCCGTGGACTGACCGAGTCACCAATGAGGAGGTCCTCAGAAGAATGAAGAAGAACCGAGAGGTACTGACCACCATCAAATCTCGAAAGTTACAGTACTTTGGACACATTATGCGAAATGAATCCACATCCGGACTGTATATAGTTTAAAAACTTGTGGAAGATGGAAAATCACATATTATGCAGTAGGATGTCCTTTTTTTGTTTTTTGTTGTTTTTGTCACAGGTTCTTACAAGGTTAAGACCTAAAGGTCTTTATTTTGTAAGACCTTTTATTTACATACATATATAATGATCAACATATCACCTCACTACAATGATAGTGTCAAAAGGAAAAGATGAAGACAGACAGTACCCTGGATGTAAGCGGAAAACTTCTTATTGGCGATATCTATATTATTGTTTTTTAACAAAACAAACTCTTTGCTGGGCCTGAGGATGAGGCAAATATTGTAAGCCTCGAAACCGATCGCTTCTGTAAAACTTTGAAAGTAAATATTAGATTGTGAGTATTGACCTTTTTAATATATTTGTTCAATTATGGACTCACACTTGCAACCCTTTTATCATCATAATAATTATTATAATACAGTCAAAATAATATTAAATTTACTTACTTCAGTTGAGAGAAAACAGCAAACACCTTAAAAATGTTCAAAGTTCTAAGTTTATTTAAATAACACTATAATTATAAACCAACACTATAAATATACCAACAAACATATATAGAGCTATTAAAAGTAAAAATTATATTTATATAATTCAACAGACATAAATATGATTCGTAAGGATTACTGAATCCATATCTGTTAAAACTGCAAATTATGCGTCTTTGTTTAAAGGTGTAGATTGTCGTTACTTGTGAGTTTCTACTTGTTACTTTTGATATGCTTTTGTATATAATCAGTTACAGTATAAGTGATTTTGTAACAAGTAGATACCTCTTCAGCATCTCTAGATACTTGGAATGAATATATCACGCGTCCCTAGTTTGTTTATTCTACTTTTCTGTTAGGCGAATATGGTATATACTATAATTCACATTCAGATGGCAGCGTTCCAGAGATAGGCCTGTACTTTCTATATGCCAGAAATAACTACATTGTTGTCAGTTTTTAATCGTACCTACAATCGTACGTTATGGGCCGGCTCCTATAAAAGAATTATAATTTCGGAAATATTTATGAATGTGAAACGGAAAAATACTACATTTTTTTAATTATATAATTTTTCTGTTGGTATTTTAAAAATAGAAAGTTATATTTCGGAAATCTGGTCTTTTCGGAATTATATCTTCTGTTCAAAATTGTTTACAATTCGTGGAAATGAAATAATTATTTGTATAATCCGTTTTTGATCTTAATGTCCTTTTAATGACACACTTTCTCTACCTGCATTTACAGTTACAGACATTAAAAAATAATTTAGAATTAAAAAAATATACCTATTTATAAATTCAAAATTATTGTCTAATGCCAGCAATTATAAATTCAGGTAAATACTTGAGAGTCATTAAAAGAATTTTCAGTTGATATCAGACGTTTTTGTCGTGTCAGTGTCAAAATGGCCGCGAGTGTAATAAAATTCAAAAACGGTAATTTGTTAAATAGTGAATGCAAAAAAATAGTGTTAAATGTTTTTAACTATTTATCAAACAGTAATAATGATAAAAGTGTATCAACAATAGTGCGGGAAGTTTCTGCTATGACTGGAGTCTCTGAGCGAACGATATTCCGATATAGAAGTGAAAGTAAAAATGGTCCACTCGTAACTCCTATAAGAAAAAAAAGAACCGGTTATTTGAATAGTCGTGAGAATAGATATGATGAAGCAACTCGGTCTAGAATAAGACAAGTAGTGCACGGTTTTTTTATGGACAATATTCCTCCAACCCTTGACGTAGTACTAGAAAAAATTAAGCAAATGGAGCATCTTCCGAATTTTTCCAAGAGTACGTTGAGAAGACTATTGCACGACATGGGTTTTATATATGGCAAACAAGGTAGAAATTCAATATTAATAGAAAAACAAGAAATAGTCGCTTGGAGGCGTCACTATCTCCGGGAAATAAAGAAACTGAGGAACAAAGGAGCCAATATCATTTATATGGACGAATCATGGGTTAATACTGGAATAACCAATGGGCAAGTATGGCAAGATACAACAATAAAAAATAGCCGACAGGCTTTCGTAAATGGACTTACCACAGGTTTAAAAACTCCGACCGGAAAAGGACCAAGATTTGTTTTAGTCCATGCAGGAAACAAAGACGGATTTGTTGAAGGTGCTGACATCACTTTTCTTGCCAAAAAAGGTGCTGAAGATTACCATGAAGAGATGGACGGAGATCTATTTGAAAAATGGTTTGAAGAGATGCTAATACCGAATCTCCCAAAAAATAAAAAGAATGTCATTATCTTGGACAATGCATCTTATCACTCTAGGAAATTAAATTTTCCCAAACAATATTGGGTGAAACGTCAAATTAAGGAGTGGCTCTATGAAAAGGACATTTATTTTGAAGAAGATTACTTAAAAAATGAACTTCTGGAAACTGCTAATGTATTTAAAAATATTTATGACAAATACAAAATTGATTGTATTGGTGAAAAATACAGGAATCACAGTGACGAACAATGCCGCGTAGATGTACATATCTTAAGACTTCCGCCTTATCACTGTGAACTGAACCCAATAGAAATGGTGTGGAGTGAAGTGAAACGGTACGTGTCCTCTAAGAATTCAAGTTTCAAACAAAACGACGTTAAAACATTGATTTATGAAGGTTATGATAAAGTACAGAACAATGGACATTGGAAAAATTACGTCAACCATGTTATAAAATTGGAGAATAATTTTTGGACAGTAGACAACATTCAAGATGACATTGAACCTATTAGAATTTCATTAAACGATGACTCTGAAGATGAACTAGATTATGAAAATGAAGATGATTGAAAATTGTTTTTCGGGGGTATTCTTTTCTCAGTAAAGGTAATAAAATATTTAGTTGATCTGGTTGAAATGTAGCACACTTAAATAACTCATTAATCGACATAATTTCAAGTAGTTATATTAGACGTCATTATGCAAAAAATAAAGTTATGAACATTTAATAAATTAGTGCACAATTGAGGCCCCTAGAACACAAGGGGTGTAAGTGCCAAAAACAAAGTTTTGAAAAATCTTTGTTCAAAGTTCGATATAAATTTAAAAATCTAGGTAGCACTTTTTCAGTTTTCAGCATGTTTTCAATGACATGTAATTTTTGATGGTGTTATTGTTGTTAATGTAGAAAGTTTGAAGCCAAAAGTACATGCCTGTTGTTAGATATCAGTTGCTAAGTGATAAGCAACTGCACTTACACCCTTGTGTTCTAGGGGCCTCAATTAGGGGTTTTTTGCAATTATCTCAGTCATTTGTTTATGTATTTTAATTTACAAACTAAAAAATTAAAAAACTGTTTAAGATCTGCAACATTTATTTGAAACATTTTTCCCTAAAATGCACGAGGAACAAAATAGGCAAAAAAATGATTTTTTCCAAACTTCATCTTTCTTTAAAAAATAAACAAAGCAAAATTGGCTGTAATTCTTCAAGGAATTATCATCAGTTATCCCTTATCTACCGTTTAGAACATTAAAAAACCTGTAGAATATTTTTCATATTTTTTTCCCTATTAACTGCGGTATTATGTATAAAAGCATTTTAGGAATTATTACCATTTATTTCATTCACGAATTTTCTATTAACAACTTTAGCTTACCTAAACATATCTTAGTTTACCGTGAGTTTGGCCCTGCTTATTTTACAAAATTAGCAAAACTTACAATGGCAGTAGAATTGGCAACGCTGTTATCCTATATCCGTACACTGCCATCTCAACGTGACTTTATCTATATAATGAAAGAAATTTTTTATGAAGGATGAAGAATTTTCGGCGAGAGGTTGTAGAGTTTTGGCCAAGTACTTTTCCAATGGTTGTGTAGGGCAGTAGTGTGCACTGACAATGGGAGGCAGAGGAATATAGTGTTTTTCTCACCCACTCTTACACACTTGTCTGAGCCCGTAAGAGATAATTTCTATTCATTGAAAAACAATACACGACTCCGATCGTGTATTGTCCAAACCAAGTGTCCTCGTGCGAAATTTAATTTGATAATTCGGTGTTCACGGAAAAGAAGCGGTCCAGATAATCTATTATAGTTCGAGAAGATAAACCAATAGCATAAAGTCGCCTCCCAAGTGTCCATTCACTTACGTTTACATTTCTCACTACTTGCAGATGATTTCGAAGGAAAACTGCCGTAGCTATTTGGTTTCTCAAAGCACTAGAAACTGACTGTGACCATCTAAATTCGCCACAACAGAACTTATGCTCATTGGAATACACTAAGAGTGACAACACTACACAAACAATTTATAATTGACGTTAAAATCAGAGAAACAAAAACTATGCTGACAATGGTTATTAGAAATCAGGGCAAGGAGCCCTTTTTATTTCAAACGCTTGTCGAAACAGCAGCAACGACAATTTTTTTCAAGCAATCCCGTAGTAAACTATGTTAGAACCAAAAATAGTCAAACAATAATAATAACTTCTGAAATAAATTCAAATTACGGGGTGACCCCAATTTTATGCTCGACAATGTATCATAAATCCAATTATATAACCGTGGAAGATTTAGAATCACAATTATTGGCTACATCTTGTTTTCGTATATACATAATATTAATGTAAGGATATTAAAATCCTAGCTATAACAAGGTCTCGCTCTTACACGAGGGAATGCATAAGCCCAAGGTTCAGAAATTATTATATATATTATAGACGTATAACATGATATAATTAATAATGAATATATCATCATCATCAGCCCGTTTTAAGTCCACTGCAAGATATAGGCCTCCCCTGTTTGTATCCAGAGTGCACGAGCTTGTGTAATATGAATATAATATTTCGTCATATTTTGCAGATCATCTTGCCATCGTGTAGGTGGTCTTCCTCTGACTCGTTTATCTGTTCTTGGTGTACATTCGGTTAACTTGCGTGTCCACCTTCCATCCTTCATCTTGGCCAGCCCATCTCCCTTTCAATCTGCAAACTCTCTCCACAATATCTGTAACTCCGGTTGTCTTTCTTCAGTCTTCGTTCTTAATCTTGTCTTTTATTGTTACTCCTATCATTGAATGCTCCATCCTTCTTTGTGTATTTGTAAGGGACAGTGTTTCCTCACCGTAAGTTATTACTGGCAGAACATACGGATCGAAGATTTTCCGCTGCAGTTTAATCGATATGCGCTCTTTAAACACGTTCTTAAGAGCTCAAAATTCTGCCCATCCATGTGCCATTTCCACCTCACCTGTTGTTCTTGCCTATTCTAATTTCGTATCCAAGTTATATGTATTTATAAACAAGCTCTACTTCTAGTAGTGCAAAAGTTCTTTCTGAATTTTTTAATTGTTACTGGGTCACGTGTTTTGTTTTTGGGGATATTTATGTTTATACCGATTCCTTTGCAGGCTCTTACCAGTTCTTCTAACATGGTGTTGATTTCGTATAGGTCATCTCCTATAAAAACTATGTCATCAGATGGGTCAGTCTTTTCCCGTCGACACTTATCTCTTTATGATCCCAATTAAGTATTTTAAAAGCTCGTTCTAGGGTAGTTATAAAAAGCTTTGTTGATAGTGTGTCACCCTGTCTGACATCTCCTTGAATTTTTATTTCGTTACTGTTTTCTTGTAACTTTATTAGGTTTATCGCATTTCTGAATGAATCTATAGTCACCTGTAATTATAAAAATAAACTATATATATATATATATATATATATATATATATATATATATATATATATATATATATATATATATATATATATATATATCTTTAAGGTATATGACCGTTTAATTTAATATAAAAAAATGTGCACTCGTAAGTGAATGGGATGTTATCGGTCTGGAGATAAAAAGACAAGAGTTGTGCTACTTTATCTATTTATTGAAGACGTTTCGCCTATTGTTCAATAAGCATCATCAGTTCATCTAAAAGAGTGTTATTAGCGATACATCTAATATGAAAAAACAATTAAGTAAATGATCTTACCTTTAAAAGATCTGTAGCATTACAATGTTGTTATTGCAAAGAAACATCAAAAAATTAATATAATAAATATAACAGCAAAAAATATAGAAACACAGAACGCTGGAAGATTCCCAATTTAACTAATTTGTTTTAAATTTCACTTTTGAAAACATTGATTGATTAAATCTATCAAAAAATATAATTGTCAATTTTGAATTGTTATATAAACAACGGCACGGCTAGGGTTCTTGACTGTTATGATCATATCATGAAAATGAAGTATTTGAAAGCTCGACTGTCAGAAATGACAATCAGCTGGTGAGATTGAAGGAAAAGTTTTATAGATGTCAACATAAATGTTATGATATAATAAAAGAAGTTGAAGAAGAAAACAATAATTAAAAGTAGAATACGGAAGAATCAATTGATCAATACTACAAAATTGATTCTTCCGTATTCTACTTTTAATTATTGTTTTCTTCTTCAACTTCTTTTATTATATCATAACATTTATGTTGACATCTATAAAACTTTTCCTTCAATCTCACCAGCTGATTGTCATTTCTGACAGTCGAGCTTTCAAATACTTCATTTTCATGATATGATCATAACAGTCAAGAACCCTAGCCGTGCCGTTGTTTATATAACAATTCAAAATTGACAATTATATTTTTTGATAGATTTAATCAATCAATGTTTTCAAAAGTGAAATTTAAAACCAATTAGTTAAATTGGGAATCTTCCAGCGTTCTGTGTTTCTATATTTTTTGCTGTTATATTTATTATATTAATTTTTTGATGTTTCTTTGCAATAACAACATTGTAATGCTACAGATCTTTTAAAGGTAAGATCATTTACTTAATTGTTTTTTCATATTAGATGTATCGCTAATAACACTCTTTTAGATGAACTGATGATGCTTATTGAACAATAGGCGAAACGTCTTCAATAAATAGATAAAGTAGCACAACTCTTGTCTTTTTATCTCCAGACCGATAACATCCCATTCACTTACGAGTGCACATTTATATATATATATATATATATATATATATATATATATATATATATATATATATATATATTAAATGTTGAAGTTTCATCTTCAGCTCTTAAGCTCTGGAATATATAGTCCAAAATATTAGGTTATTATTATTATTAAAGTTATTATACCGATTATATACGATATGGTAGTCATTATACAATAAGTTCAAATAAGTATAATATAAAAAATTCTATTCGTTTATTGTATAGTATGTTTTATAATATAGTTGTTTATAAATTTAAATACAGGCTAGAAATACCCTCTTAAACAGGCAAACATTTCTCAGTTTGCCTTGCCCTCTATTACGCGCCTCACTTCGTTCGGCGCGTAATATCGGGCGCGTCAAGAAAAGTCATGCTTCTCCGCCTCATAAAGTAATATACTATTTTCTTCAAACGTCAAATAATGATGACATTACTTATCTAACTTGATCCTGTCAAAGTTTGATGTCTCCGCCGGCAGCAGTTTTTTTTCCCATTTCTTTACGGCGGAGGGAAAAATGTTGTCATGGCAACAATATGAAACATGTCACAAAGCAAAAGTACAATTAATTAATGAGGCATTTTCAAAATTGAAACCGTGCAAAATTGTTCCCGACTCTTGATACGCATTGGTAATTGTTGATGATACTGATGGTCGAGAACAACTTTCAGCAATCATTCCCGATGTTGGCGAATCATGAGGGTTTAAAATTTTTTTAGCATTATCGTTCTTATCGGACTTGGAGGGCCCAAACGTGCTACTGCATCATTAGCCTCGGACTCAATTTCGTTTAGGTTTTCCATTTTCGCACTAAATTTGCGCTTGCGGTTGCAACAACAATAAGCTGTCTTTAATAATTGCAAATAACTGTCAAACAACTGTAACCAGGGAGACGCAAATCCCACCGACGACTTAATTATTTTAATTTCTAACATCTAGACGACTTTGATAGTTGTCACAGTTAATTTCGAGTAAAAATAGCGTATGAATTGTACTATTTATGGTTGAAAATTGCTACGTTTGAAGAAAAAATAGTATACTTTATTAGGCAAAGAAGCGACTTTTCTTGACTTGCCCTCTATTACGCTAAGTAATATACTATTTAGTACAATACATAAGGTTTAAGGAGAGAAATTAAAAGCAGAAATATCGCTATTCCAATAAGTATTGTTCAGTTCAAAATCAAACAATATGACATTTATATAATTTATTAAAACCTTTGTTTAACTTTTAATTAAATCATAAGATTCTATAATGGTATATATATATATATATATATATATATATATATATATATATATATATATATATATCATCATCATCATCATGTGCAGCTTTATCAACCGTTTCCAATTACGGTGTAGCCTCCCTTATTTCAATGTTATTCTATGTTCTTATTATTATTCGACGATGTCTTAGTTATACGTTGTTCTAATAATTTGCGTTCATTTGCGCCCATATTTTTCTATCTTGTGCTATTCGAGACCACGTTGTTCCTGTTAATTTTCTAATATCATAATCCCATCTGAGATTCGGGCGCCTCCTTGGTCTCTTAGCGTTCCTGGGGTACCACATAGTTGTTCTAGTGGTCCATCTGTTATCTGTTCTTCTTGCCATATGTCCTGCCCATTGCCATTTCAGGGATTTTATTCTTTGGATTACATCAGTCACCTGGGTTTGCCTCCGTATCCATTCAATTCTTTTACGATCCCTCATTGTTATCCCTAGCATACATCTTTCCATTGCTCTTTGAGTTACTTGGAGTTTCGACGTTATTTCTCTCTTTAATATCCAAGTTTCACATCCATATGTCAAGACGGGTAATATGCATTGATCAAATACTCTCTTCTTGAGGTATAGTGGCATTTTGGACTTAAAGACTATGGAATTTCGTCCGAATGCTGACCACGCTTGTTTTATTCGTCTGTTGATTTCCGGAAGTAGTGATCCCGATTTATGTATGAGCTGTCCCAGGTATATGTATTCATCTACTACTTCTAGCGAGGTTTCATTAATTTTTATTTCCACGTTGGCGATCAGATCATTGCACATTATTTTAGTCTTTGCTAGGTTCATTTTTAGGCCTACCTCATTGCTGGCTGTATTAAGGTCATTAATTTGCAGTTGTAATTCTTCAGGACTTCTAGCAATTAGAATGATGTCATCAGCGAATCTAAGATGGTTTAGGTATTCTCCATCTATACATAGACCTTGGTTGTTCCAGTCTAATTTCCGGAAGATATTTTCTAAGGTTGCAGTGAAGAGCTTAGGGGATATGGTGTCTCCTTGTCGGACTCCTTTCTGAGTGGGAAATTCTGGGGTATTTTCATATATGCTTACTCTAGCTGTGGCCTCTTTGTATATATTTGCTAGCGTTTCGACATATGGTTTATCTACTCCTTGGTCGACAAGAGCTTCTATGACTGCTCTTGGGTATACGGAGTCAAATGCCTTCTCGAAGTCTATGAATGCTAGCGCCAGTGGTAGATCATATTCTTTTGTTCTGCTCATTACTTCCCTTAATGTTTGAATATGATCCATTGTGCTGAAGCCACTTCTAAAGCCTGCTTGCTCTCGGGGTTGTGCAGCGTCAAGTGTGTTCTGTATTCTGTTGTTAATGATTTTGGTGAATACCTTGTATATCACAGGTAGCAAGCTGATCGGTCTATAATTTCTAATGTCTTCCTTGCTACCTTTCTTGTGAATAAGGATTATATTGGCTGAATTCCACTTTTTTGGAATATGTCTCGATTTTAGGCAGTCTGTGTATATTTTTGCTAGGATTTTCCAAGTTGTTTTACCAGCAATCTTTAGAAGTTCGGCTGTAACACCGTCATTACCGGCTGCCTTGCCGTTCTTCATGCTCTTAAGAGCTGCCTCTACCTCATCCACGAGAACATCTGGTATATCTTCTTGAACCGCAATTTCTTCTTCGCCTATTTCTTGTGCTTCCGGAGCTTTATATAGACCCTCGTAGAATTCGGTTACATGTTTTATTATTTCATCCCTATTTGTGATCCTTCCGTTGTTGTTTCCCAATGCTATTATTTGCTTTCTACCGATTGTCAACTTACTCTTGGTTTTCCTATAGCTTTTATGGTTTTCGATTGTATTTATATATATATATATATATATATATATATATATATATATATATAGGTACTACTATATTTTAATAATATTTAATACTATAGTTACTATATATAAGTACTAAGTTTAGGAAGTCCGATTTATTCATTTCGTTTAAAATTCAACTTTCGTATCGAGATCACGTAGAAGAAAAACTTTTAATTATTATTAATTAATATACTTAATATACGAACAAATTTAATTTGTCCAACCAATATACGAACTGACTATTTTTTTATTCCAGGTGACATCACACAAAAAGGATATGAGAAGAAACGAACGAGACTGCTTACCCCATACATTCCTAAACATAACCCAAGTAAGTTTTTCATTTCATTTTTCCAGCTCGGGAAAATTTAATGGCTGAATTAAACCAGTAAATTTCGTTGAAAATTTTCTCGGAAAAGTTTTTTCTAGAAATTATGGCGTTTGCGGGTGGAGTGGTTTATTCTTTTAACGAGGGTAAACTTGGCGTTCATGATGATAAATACTAAAATAATGAAGTTTTATTGGATATGTATTTTGGGATAAATTAGAAATTATTTGGCTATATAAATAATGAGATTTATGCTTTTTTTTTTAATTAATACATTTGGAAACGAAAGATAAATATATTGTAACCCAGACAAAATAGATGAAAAAAGTGCAGAGCTTGCATTCATTTTCAACATGCTAAATTTTTGTACAGGTATTGAATACGTCATTACAAGTGCTATGCAAAATCATAATCATCGACTGTAACGAATATCGCGCGACCATTATCTACATCGGTTAAACGTAGTCCCATGCGTGTTTATTAATAAAATAAAATAAAATTAAAATAAAATAAAATAAAATAAAATAAAATAAAATAAAATAAAATAAAATAAAATAAAATAAAATAAAATAAAATAAAATAAAATAAAATAAAATAAAATAAAATAAAATAAAATAAAATAAAATAAAATAAAATAAAATTGATTATCGAATCGATTATCGAATCTAATCGATTATCGAATCGATTATTAAATCGAATCAAATATCGCATCTAATTGTATCGATGATCAAATCAAATAGATTATGGAATCGATTCAATAATCGATTGTCGATTCGGTAATCAATGCGATAATCGATTCGATACTCGATTCGATAATCGATTCGATAATCGATTCGATACTCGATTCGATTATCGAATCGAATATAGACTGCTGAATACATATTTTTGTAATTTCAAGAAAGGCTGTACGTACAATATGGTGAATGCAGAAAAGTTTAATTTTTTTGTTGACCAGTATGTGCAAATTTCCAAGGCCATTCTTGTACTAATGTTGAATTAAATGCAACAGATGATCTACAAACTTTCTGTGATTTCTTTTTGCGGCAGCTCTCACCGTTTCAGAGATATACGTAAAAAAAACGAAAATTTGCAACCTATGACTTCGGATCGAAAACTGTGCACAAGCATTTTTAATGGCCTATTTCAAACCTATACAAAAATCCAGCCTATTGGAATTAATGCTAACTGGAGAATGTCTATTTTGTTTAGACTATCGTTAGTTTGGGTGGTTCTTTAGATGTAGCGAATATTCCATCTGTGTAATCATCTGAATTTTAAGAATATAGGAAGTTTTTTAAACATATATAAAATATATTAAATTAAATTAGACATCATATTTTTTATATATACATGAATAATAATAAATACAGAATTTCTTCTTTATAAGTTATAGTTAAAGCGAAGATACAGCGTTTCTCAATTATTCAATTTTTTGTTTAGTTAGTGTTGGTTTTGTTTTTGTTACTTTTAAACCTTTTTTTTTTATTCAATATATTAAATGTTCAAATATTCTGAAAAGGCACATTTCGTTTTTTTTTTTATTTTTCTACTGATCTTAAATATGGTCTTCTATTGAAAGCCGATGTAAGAATCATCCTAAGTATATAAGTATTTGTATATCTCTCTTGCTTTTATTTTATTTATTTTTTAATATAACCTTCTCCTTGTCTCTTATGGGCTTTACCTAGTACTTTTATTATCCATTTGACAATATTGACAATTCATTTGTTGGGAAAGCTCGAGTTTTGTATCATATTTTTTACCGATCACCAAATTTGCAGCCAATATTTTAGGATCAACAAACTTTCAAAAGAGTTAAAAATTAAATTTTTAAAATAATAAACTTCTTGCATGAAATGACCAGTCTTTTTACATTCAAATAAATATTGTCCTATCTGATAGATAGTTATCTGGAGTATACAAATATTCATGAATAAAATATACCCGTCTTTTCACGTCAAATTATGTTGCGGTTATTTTGTAAGATAAACGATTTATTTATTCAGGAACACACCAATATCTAATTAAGTGTCAAAGAAATCGCACTAATGTTTTAATATTTCTTTTGATTATACAATTTATGGTGGCAGGAATAAATTAGAATAGAAAAATGATACATGTATATTAATGATTCTTCTGAAGTTTCTCCAGAGCACTATAAATAATAAATAATATGTATATAATGTTAGCGCAAACATCTTTCAACTTCAAAAAGTTCAATAATGTCTTCATTTGGCAATTCATCTTCAATATTGTCTTTATTTTGATGTCTTGCTAGGTTATAGAATGTTGCTGTAGATTAGAACGATTGAATCTTTTCAATTTTCAAAAAAATTAATCGTATTATTAATTATAATAATATGTAATTATTATTATTAGTATTATTAATTAAACGTATCGTTTCAAGAACAAAATATGATTGACTCAGTAAATTGAAATGTAAGTTGGTGGTTTAGATTTTTTTCCTAGGTGGTGTAGTTATCCTACCGGACAAACAGTGTAACTCGTCGTCCTACCTTTTTATATAGATAGATCTTAAATTCTAATATTTCGACCATCTATGTGAATTTGACAGGTGATTAATGTGAATATAATTATCCCTGGTAGTTTAATGTTGAACAGGTAATAATATATGTTAAGTCAATAATTTAATGTATTTATTTTGGTAAATCAATAAATTCGTTAAATTTTTAATATTTTGCATCTAGTCACATGAAAGGCGTTCGATGCATAACTACGTACCTGTAAAACATATATGTTTTTATATTATAAAAAATAATATTTTTTAAATTTTACAAAATTACACGCCACTATATAATAAAAACGAAAATAAATAATTATTGTACGTATATTATGTACCAAAAGAATTTTTTTCGTAAACCACTGACATTCCTTAAACAAGATCGGCCATTGTTATCGGCTATCGGACGCAAATGTGTATTCATAGGTTCTATCCTTAGTATATTACATCGTTGATTTCGACTAACCTGTCTTATTATCGTTCAAGTTTACACTGAAATTGTAGCAACATAATATTAAAAAGTTGTTATTTAGCAAGAGACGAATAGCTTATTGTATTTGAGTCAATAAGTACAGTACTTATTGAACAAGGATACAGTATTACAATAATATGATTCATTGTTAAAGCATAACAAAACATACACATAAAAATAGTTGTCGTTGCTTTTAGAATACTGCTATGTAAAATTTGAGAAACATGATATGAACCATGTTCGCTGGTGTGTATGTAGGCTTGTTGATAGACAAAAAAAAGTTGTACCCGACGGTCGCGCCGACCGGTCTTGTTGTGCAACCGTGAAATCCCACCAGCCGACTTCCCCCTTCCCCATCCAAAATCTGTCTAGTCGTGACGTAGGTAGCATTGTTGGCCAACCTCCTACTCCGACCTCCGACACCAACACGAATGAGAAAACCATGATTGAGGAATAAAGTTACAAAACTTTCCGGTGTTTGTGGGAAGGTGATGCGTATTCTAACAAAATATTGGAGGAATGAAGCATACAATTCTCTTCTAGAAATCTTCAAAACAGTTTAACCAGATGCAATGTTTGAAAAATAAACTGGGGAATCCGAGAACTGTAACTGTAGTAATGGCCGGAATGTGTGTAGCAACAGAGATGATCGGGAAGTTCAGTCTTGCCGAAGCGCGGTCGGGATGTGTGTAGAGCTCAACCCAACAAGAATGGTCGGGAGGTTCAGTTGTGTCGGATGCTAGGGTTGGGACGGGTGTAGGCCATTTTAGATATTAGTAAGAAACTAGTGGCAAAGTATTTTTTATTGCTTCTGTTAATTTTTTAGTGGGTTTTTTATTATTCCACTATATTTAATTGTTTTATCTATGTTGAAGAGTGTTGTTGACCATACTTCTCCATGTGTTAGGCGTTTGCTAAGGTTAAATTTCATACATTCACTTGTACTTATACTTTGTTATCTGTCTCTTTCAGAGTCATTTTCAGTATATGTTTAAAGTATACAAATACCATAATATAAGTAGTAGCTTTTGATCTGTAGTATTGTCTATTATAAATATTTTATGTTTCAAAATGAAACTGGTCAGTTATAGACCTGCTTTTACCGGATCCAGCTGGATCTGGATTTTTCTAGTCCTTGTTTCTTTCCTTCTCCTTATTTACTCTCTGTTTTCTAGAGTGTTTTCTGTCTCTATTGCGGTACCTTCATTGTCTTAAGTATTATTCTTTCTCATCCTATCAAAATTCAGCTGAATTTTTTGAATTAGCCGAAATAAAATGAATAAAAAAAGTTTTAAAAAATGTTTTGTAAATTTTCGAACAATTTTACCAATATTCGTTTGTGTCGTATTTATTATACTTTCCGTGGTATGCGGAATAAAAGGTGGAAAAATACGGATATGTAACGTCGATGTTCTGAAATTTTTTACAACTTTTTCTACTGGAGCTATTCAAATTCAAGTTATAAACAATATTCCGGAGACATTTCTACCAAAATCTAAGGTGCAACTCGCTATAATCAACCCCAAACAGATCCCTAGGCTATTATAAGAGCCACAGTTTTATACTTCTAGATCATATTTATTAGATAACAATATTCGTATATATTTTATTGTAAATTAGCAATTTTTTTTATTTTGTTGCTTATTTTAGATTTTTTAGAGATTTTTCATCTACTTCCTTGTTACTTAACCTCACCATATTTTTATGTTGTTTAACGATCGTTATTAGTTTAATTTTATTAGAATAAAATCAATACAAATATTCTAGGTCTTTCGCCAGTCTCAAATACTCCCATTCTGATCTTCTCTTGGAATCCATTTGTTTTAGTTCAAGATTTAAGGGAGAATATTGATTGCGTCTCATAATATATTAGATATTTCAGTAAAACTGCAGATACCCTTTTTTTGTCCTATCTCAGCGGGATATTATAATTCTTTTGATCTATCTGCCTTTCCGGATTTCTCATTTAACATAAAGTGGAAGACTGCAAAAATAGCGATTCATTAATACTTTGCTAGGGAAGGAATTATCTTAATCCGCCTTAGTAAAAGTTCCTCAAAAATTATTTGATGTACGTACGTGCCGATATATTTATACTTTAGCGGGGGTATTTATTTTCTTTTAATTTTAAATTCGTATGTAGAGAATTAAATTTGAAAGACACAAGAAAAATTCTTCTTGATTGCTTTCTGCTAAACATTCCTAATTTCTTTGCGTTATTTAAGTTTAGCTGTCGTATATCTTTTAAGTACTGATTTTGTATTAATTGCTTTATTTTGTGTTGGTGAATATGCTATCGATTTCGATATAATAGTCCGGCAGCTGGGTACCTTTGTATATGCATGGAAGGGTGGATTATTGACAACTCTTTTATATTAAGTAAAATTTTTTGCTGAATACGAATATCCTCGATCTAATTAGTAAAACTCCTAACTCCATTTCTTGCTACTTTAGGGAAATCGCGAAAAACTCCTTTTCTAATTTTATTTCAAATTTTAAAATAAAAAAAAAAACTGTTATTTTGGATAGTATTTTGCTAGTTTCTTTCGACAAGTTAAATACATTTAGTAATTTCCTCTTTTATTTAATTATTTTTTAATTTCAATGGGGTTACGCGATTTTCTGTTTAGTTTATGAGGAGTTGCGAGTTTTTTCTAGAAGACTTGTTACTCTAAGAATGAAAAAAGATGATAAATGACCATTGTTATTATAATGCATTTACTTACATTTTACAATATAACAATCAAAGTAATTGTATTATAAAATATTAAACCATAAAACATAATTATATATTTTTGTACTCATGTAATGTAAGGTATGTTATCATAAAACTGATGGAAGTCGCTCGGTAAGGTTCCCTTTAGATCCTGCAGGTCTTTGAATTTCGATGACTCTATTCTCATTGTATGAGACCCGTCTCTAAGACGGGTCTCATACAATGTTGGCAAGCAATCAATTTTTATGGGGTTCAGCTCTTTGGATCTTCCAGGCAGATCACTCCAGTCATCATCGAAGCTTAGTTTGTACTTTACTCGTCCGTTTTTGTATAATAATGCACAAATATCTGTAACTGTCGCATCACCTACTCGCCTCCTAGGCCGTATACTTTTCATTGACATAATCTTAGTCAAATCTTTGAAGTACTGATGTTCCAAGTAGGTAACGTTATATGGATTTTTTTTTCCTTGCCTCTTTGCAAATCTGGACGTAGTCTGCCGGAACATTGATAATCTCTCTTACGGACTATTCGTTCAATACAGGAATGCGTCGAATCGGCTTCCATCTGTGTGTGACCCTTAATCAAATATTTTTGATACATCTCTAACCCTTCAAATAGGATGGGATAGTATAGTACATGGTAGAAACATTCGACTTCGGAGACAATAAAACACTTTGTAGATCCATTGTGAATACGGCTTGATTAAGCGTAATATCAGTTTTATCTTTGTCTTTTTCCTCCCGTGCCCTGTAACCCTTTTTTCTGTCCTTTTTGGCAATAAATAGAGATGAATTTTTATCTTCAAAAGCGTTTGAAAATGCTGCAATCGACAAAGGACCTACTTTTTTTCTTCACACCATTGTGACTTGTATAGATCGTAAAGTTTAGCTTTGGTCTGCCATTTTGGTTCGAGATATAATTTGCTGGACTCTGATCTGCAATAATGTGATTCGATTTTAGCTAAGGAATAAAAAAAGTGGAGTAAACATTTCCTGCGCTCCTCAAACAATGACTGTCTTGCATTAGATCTTTTATTTTCTAATGAAATTGATGTAGGTATTGTACTTGAATCTTTGTCCTCTTCTTTGCTTTCCTGTTTCTTTTTTCAAGATAAAACAGTCCACTCCCCCAAACTCAAGGTGTTTAAAAACATCGTTTTGCATACTCGTACTTCTTGACCGTCGGATTTTAGTCTTAGATAATATTCGATAGAACGAGCTCTGCGGCTTTCTGATTTTATTTTTCTGCCACGAGCACGTTTAGCATCTCCTTGTTTGCATGACATTTGGACAAAAATTTTTTTCTCGTCCCATGACATTTTCCAAAATTTGCTGAAAATAATTTTCCTGTCACAGTCAATAAGTAAATGATATTTCATTGTTTTGTTTTTTGCTGTGCAACTGCACCTAGGCTTTATTTTTCTTTCCTCCTTTTCTACAATATAAATCCAATTAGTGTTTTCTTTATCATCTTGGTTTTTCATCTTCTTCCTTCCTTTATATGCTAACCCTTTTTCTCTATTACTATTCTGCTGATTTACTGACCAACTTTTAGTATTAACATTTTTTCGTTTAGCTCGCTTACGTTTTGGAGTAGTAAATTCATCCTAATTTTTATAAGAATGTAGCTCCTGCGAATTATTATCTTGGAGATCGATATTTTCTACAGTGCACATTGAATTCACCTCAGAATCTAAACTCATCAGGGTAACTTGATTTAAGTTGATCTCTTGAATATCATTAATTTTTAATTAAGTAAGTATTAGAGAAGAAGCCTCCGAATAACAAAGGATGAAAATAATGACTATTAGAAAACTTGAAACGATGGGGTAGAAATTAGAAACTGTGATGAATACAAGTACCTGGGTATGAAGATAACTCAAGATGGAACACTCGATGCTGCTATAAAAGACAGAAACATACAGGGTAGAAAAGCCATATCCATGATGAACGGAATTCTGTGGGACCAAACAATATCTAAAGCGAACAAACAACTCATATACAACACCATACTTAAAAGTGTAATCACATATGGCAGCGAAGTTTGGCAAATGAAACAAAGAACAGAGAAACTGTTATTAACAACAGAAATGGACTTCTGGAGAAGAGCAGCAGGAAAATCAAGAAGAGATCGGATACCAAATGAGAGAATACGTGAAATGATGGGAGTCAAGCATACAATAGTTGATGACATAAAAACAAAACAGTTAATATGGTACGGCCATGTACAGAGAATGCCAGATGACAGGATTCTAAAACAGATTTTGACGTGGACACCACAAGGGAGAAGGAAAAGAGGAAGGCCGAGAAAAAGCTGGAGAGAGGGAATTGAAAAAGAACTAGAGGAAAGAGAAATCCCTCCAGGCCTATGGCTGAATAGAGAAGAATGGCGGTTAGGAGTCGGAAGGCGTCGGAGAACGCTGTAAACCGATAGTAGTAGTAGTAGTAGAAAACTTGGAAACTATTAGGAATACGGGATCCACTACAATAATATTTATTGGTTATCAAAAAAAGAAAACTTGAGTACAAGGGACATGTGATGAGATTACAAAATGCGCGTTATTAAAACCTACTATTAGAAGCAAAATTGAAGCGAAATATCGAACGACGAAAAATATCCTGGCTGTCGCTTAGTCTTTTTTTTTTTTTTGTAGAAGACCTTTGTTGTTGTAACCGGTCGTACTGCAGCCAATCGGCTTATTGTACATCTTCAATTCGTGTAACCTTCTGGCTCAGGTTTTAGTGTTAACTAATACTTACGTAGCTGGGACCGACGGCTTGACGTGTCCTCCGAAGCATGGTGGCGGTCCAGTCAAATTAGAAATTAAAAACAATTTTTTAAAATTTATAATATTATAATGTCTTACATGGGTGCTGGTCACTGGGCGGCTTCCCACTATGTTATTGTACATATATTATACATATTGCTTATTGTTTGTAATGAGACAGATTGCAATAAACATTGGATATAAAAAAAATTTATTACACTAAATGAAATACAATAATTTTTTTAATAATAAATCTCATTATATTTAGCCAGTTTTTCCCAAAGTACGTCTGTAATAAAATTTACCAAAATGATCACGTTTTCAGCTTAATTTTTTGCATTTTCGAGTTAGTGTAATATTCTATTTTCTGCTTCAGCGACTAATCTGTTGATTAACTACGTTACTTAAAAACTGTAACAAAATATTCTTGATAAACTAATAAATATTTAAGGGGAATGTGTTGGTTATATTAACAATTGAATACAAACATAAATCTTCTTTCTCTTCAACCTAACATCTTATATTTGCACTATATTTTAAATATGCCTAGGTTATGGTAATTTCCATTATATTTGACTTGTTTTCTTTCTATTTTAACATCTTATCTACAAATAAGCGATCAGAATGAAACTGTCTGTGTTACACAAATTTCATTTAAATCAAAATACAAAAAAGATTGTGGCGAGCTAAAACACGATAGTGTGTTTTTATTGTTTATATATTATTACATATAATAAACATATATTATATGTTTATTATTTGACAACGATAAACTTCTTTGAAATAATTTTTAATTATTATTTTTTTAATAATAAATTAGTAATACACTAATTTTAAATGTCTATAAAATGTGGAATCACACAGAAAACATTCACGTACTCTAGCACTCTTATAGAGTATTATTTTGACAAGATTGGTGAATTGAAAATTTTATATGCATTTTATATTCATTTTATATGCAGTTGAACATGAAGATGAAAACAATCCCGGCTGATATTTTATTGCATAGGAATGTATATCTCTATACTGTTTTTTTTGCATATTAAACTTCTTTAATGTTATAACAGTATTCGATACTTAATTTTTGACCAAAATTTACATTTTTGACAAACCATAAATAACTATATATTTCAATACACAGTTTCGGATATGATTATTGTTCTCTACTACTACTGTCATTTCATTTCATAATGTTAAGATTTCATTTGGTTTTAAACGGTAATTCTTAAAATATACCTAATATAAAAATCATAATAAATATTTTATTGTAATCACGAACGTACAATATGATAATGAACCCTGTTGTTTTTTATTGTCCTGTAGTTAATAGTAAAACATAAATCAAAATCTGTGATCACTGACTTGGTCAATTGTCCAGTGGTACAATTGAATACTCTGCAGCTCCATTTTTTGTCATTTTGAGACGCTGGTATAACGAGTGGTCGCAGTCCCTTATCCAATAAAGTCATACATTATAAGAAAATTAGGTTTCCAGCGTTCCAATCAACCCGAGAAAACACTGAGGCTGTACAAAAACTGAAAACTAATGCATTATCTTCACGTGACGTACCATGACTGCTTACACTAACATGTATAAAATATTGCATAAATATTTAGATCCCACATAATCTGTATTGTATTATACTCCGGGAAGTCAAATCCATTATAACAAATCAAAGTGTTTTCAAACAAATGGTCGCAAATTCTTGCATAAATAGTCATAATGTGGCATTAGAGCCTTTGGGGTAACTTTAAACGGTAAATTTTGAATGATACACAATTATATGTTTTGATCGAAGTATTCAGTGAAATAATGAGAGCAATCCAAAACATTACAGCTCTAACACATTGCGTGCAAAAAGCAGCTATTCATGCAATCAAAAGATAGGATTAATGGGTCAGCTACTCTAAAGGTAATATTTGCCATTGATACATTCAAAACCCATATTTTATTCAAAGTTTTTTAAGTAAAATGACATAGATCATAAAACATTTTGAAATAAAATAAATTCAATGTCATTTTAAATGACCAAATTACTGTTTTTATTCTGCTTTTTCGTGAATCCTTATCCCTTTCAACATCAGATTGTTTATTTCAATGTTTGTTGCCTATTTATGTCTTCCAGTTTATCCGGTCAGAACACATTGGTCTTATTTTTTCAATCATCTTTCCTCTTTTCTTCAAAGCCTTTTATTCCATTTATGTTATGAAATCTATATCCATAAAAGCAACTTGTTCTTCTATTTTATTTTCTATCATTTGTTCTATAGGTCTTTGATCCACTATCATTGTATAAACTTTGAATGCCACTGAATGGGGGTAGTCAGCTTATTTTCCCGTTTTACTGAAATCTGCCCAGTTTGCCATACCTTGCGATATAATTACGCCAGCCATACTTTTCCATCTTCTCCCAACCACTTTACGATTCCTGTTTCTATCCCATCAGCATCGCAGGAGTTTCCTGTTTTAATTCTTCCTAACCCATAGTTTATTTCTTCTTTATTTATCTCTTCAGGTTCTCGGTCTTTTTGTCCCTAATTTTCTTGAGTTATTGTATTTGTTAAGGTTAGTCTGTTTTTGATAATATCTGTCTGCCTAGTAGTCTTTCTATATTTTTAAGATATCATCTGTTTTAGTTTCTAATTCATTTCTGTTATTCATTATTGCCTTTATTTCTTTCCTTTTGACTTCATGTATAGATCTTATAGTACGTCAGAAATGGCTGTTATTCATTAAGTATGTTTTGTTTATTTAATTATTTTTCGTTTATATTAATACTTTTAGCTCTTCTCTATAAATTATAGGGTTTAATATTAGTTAATTAAAATGTGATTATCTTTAATACATAAACTTTGTCCCATCCAATTAAATCCTTTAAACTTTGGATTGTTTGAATTCCTTCCATTGATCAAAGATTGAGAAACACTCATGAAACAGTACTTAACACCTTTACTTTCCTTGGGTTTCTTATCGTTGTTTAAAGCCCGTTTCTATTCAAGAATCTTGACATAAATGACCTAAATATTCCTTCTATCTCCTACTTAGTTTTAGATAATTAAATCACATTATAATCCGATTGTAAACCAAATGACATCTTATACAAATGCGTGAACACAGCAGCCATATTCACTAAGCTTTCATTAGTATAACTAGGCTTTATTTCATTCATAGCTAGATCACAATGAGTTATTCAAAATACCGAGGGTGGTGTAAATTCAAGTTGATTTTCAAGTTTACCATAAATTGGACCTCTCAAAGAAGTTATCGCTCATGATGACTGATTAGTATCGTTCAAAAGTTCACTGAAAGTTCTAAGTTTTCCAAATATCTTTGGGAACTAAGCGCATTGTTTGTGATTTGTTTGTAAGAGAGATGAAAAATATTTGCAATGATTCTTTGGAACAATTCTAGTTTAAAAGAAGAGTTTAAATATTACTCCACAAATCTTTTGGTTTTTAATATTCTGCAAGAAATAGGAGAGCCCACGGATTATATTACAGCTGTTGAATTTTTGACTGTTCTGCAGTAGACACACACACATATATATATATATATATATATATATATATATATATATATATATATATATATATATATATATACTTATACTTATATTTACAAGAAATAAAAAGAAAACTAAAAACTTGAAAATTTAATGCTTGACAACAAAAGAACGAGGTTAATAAAATACAACTAGAATATTTTACACCATAAAAAAATCGTCGAATATATTGTACATTAAAAACCAACAACCACTATTAAATTACACATGTCGATAGCAAACCAATAGAAATCCGTTAGGGTAATAGGTTAGAAATAGAAATGAATGGAGAACAATAACAATGACAGTTAAAACATTTGAGTAAACAAGCAGACTTAAACATATCCCAATGAAATCTTTAACTTAGGTGGTAACCTCTTTAAGTCTTTTAAGTATCCTTAAGAAATGAGAATAAAGAATAAAATATTGTTTCATATCACTCCTATTGTTTCACATTCATTTAAAATCACACATAAATTATCGAATAATTATTTTAAATTTGATTATACCGAAGAATCAACAGAATGCTATACCACTCTGTAGACTAACAATAGCATACTAATTGTCAATAAATTTATTCTAATTTCAATTACAGTTATATCTTAATCCGTTTCATAACTCATAAGTCGCTTTACTAACACTCTGGACTACCGAGGATGGTGAAGTTAAATATTGCAGTATAATTATACGAGCCTTATATATAATAGGAACGTATAATAATAGGAACGTATATATTATAGGAACGTAAATCTTTGAACATATTAGAAATCAGAAATTAGGTCAAACATACAATTTTTGTTCTCTTGAGTAAAACATAATATTGTTTTATGTTAATTGAAGATGCTCACATTTGTTTCAATTGAGGAATGAACACTACTTGGTACGTTCAGTATCATTTCAGTCTAGTTTAAAATAATGCACTGGGAACAAACAATTTCAGTATATATTATAGCAAGTTTGATAGAAAATAATAACATGCAAAAAAAAAACGAAATTCATAAAAATATAATCAGTTTGTGATACTAAAGCACTCAAATGGTACTTAGGCACTCTATTTTCGCTAGTAGTTATTCGTCATTTAATATACTATATTATACAAGTTTTATTCAAAAATCCTTTATAAAAGGTATATAATTAAAAATGTATTTTCGAGCTACATCAAAACACAACGTTTTCGGACTACCT
The DNA here is from genome assembly GCF_040954645.1 of Diabrotica undecimpunctata. Lineage (NCBI taxonomy): Eukaryota > Metazoa > Arthropoda > Insecta > Coleoptera > Chrysomelidae > Diabrotica > Diabrotica undecimpunctata. The sequence continues at coordinate 76,382,344 of NC_092810.1, forward strand.
ACTTCATCATTAGTACATTTACCAGGTGTACATGAGTCAGGCCATTTATAGGTGTCGGTAAAAACCCTTAAAATGATCCAAAATGTGTGCTCTAGAGACAGAAAGACTCTAGAGCCCATACAGAGACATCGGCTTAGGGTCAGCAACCATCAAATTGGAAGTCTTACGTTGCCATGCAGGGTATCTGTTAAAAACTTTAACATCATATTAACTTATTAACGAAAATGTAATATTTAAAGGGTTTTTACCCACCCATTTAGTGGATTGACTCATGTACACCTTGTAAATGCACTGATAATGACTAGGTAGTCCGAAATGTTCTGTTATGATGTAGCCGGAAAGGGTCTTTTTAATTATATATGTTATATAGAGGATTTTAAATAAAAATTTTGTGATTTATTGTATACAGTCAACTACAGGATATTTATTTTCCTTGTGGATACTATATTATGACTTGTTTTGCAATTTGTTTGGGAATTTACTGAGGAAAACAAAAATACCTTTATCGTAAAAGAAAATGTAATGATACATAATAATTCTTCAATAAATATAGAATAATTAATTAAATGTTCTTACAATAAGAAATGTTAATAAATAAACTGAATTTCTTACCATAATTTGACTTTTTTAACATTAAAAATATAATTGACATTCTGAGAGTAGTTCATTCAATTTACCCTCCTGAGAGTAGTCCGTTTTTTGCACTCACATTTTGGTGTGGTATTTAGCTGGTAGCGGTGGTACGGAAGGTGGTACGGGTGACATCGGTAGTGGCGATAGCAGTGGTGTGGCTGGTATTGCCGGAAATGGGAAGCATCACACCCGACGACGAACTCAACGTCGTGTTACGCACAGCGAGAAGAGATATCATTCAGGTTCGGCTTAACTCTTTGTATTTGGTTGTCTGCATGTTAATCGACAAGATATTGAGACTGTTTGAGATATTTATGCAATAACAGCATTTATCTTAAAGAAGTGTAAATAAAATATAAGCATGACATTTAAGAAATAACTTGGAATGGAAATCATAATCAAAATCGACAAAGAAAAAAAAAATCACTGAATACAAAACATTTTTCCAATGTTTAAACTAAAATAGCTATTTCAGTCGCAACGCCTTTTTTTTATTTTATCTTTCATATTTACTTTTTCGTATCTTATTTTTTCTATATATGATTTTGAAGTTTGTAAATTATTAGTTAACTTATTTAGAAATATTATATTAGTAATTTTATTATTGAAATCATAAAGTTTATCGTAGCTATTAAGTCACGCTAGATTTAGTTAGGTTTTACTAGCTATTGTTAGTCGAAAGTAATATTTTGAATAAGTGTCGCTGAAAATACGTAACAATAACAGAAAACGTCAGCGTTTGACACTATTTTCTTCTTTCTCTTCTTTGGGTTGTATCCTGTGTCCTTTTTTATAAACGCTTTCCATAGTTTTGTGTCGTCATTAGATATATTTCTTCAGTGTTTTTCTTCTTTTTCTGAAATTATCTGAATTTCATCTAGCTCATGTTGATTGTTTTTCTAATTTATCCATATCATCTCAATTGCTTTTGTTGACTTTTCTCTCTTATAGGTTTAATTTCCAGTATTCTGGTATATGCAATCATTTGATTTTTTTTTGTCCTCCTTCATAGATCCATCTATCGAGTCTTATTCCATCCATTTTTGTTATGGACTTTCCGCTGTCTCGTCCACTAAACTCTATTTCCTTAACACCGTTGCTCTAGGCCCTACGAGATTTTTTTCCCTCTGGTTTTCTCATGGGTCTCAAAATATTAACTATTTTTTCCATCTCTCATTATTTTGGCGAATGGTATGAACTGTAAATTTTTATTCTGTAACGCCATTCTCTTTTGTTGTTTTTCTAAAGTTTGTGTTTCTTTTCGGTCGTTACTTTTATACCTATGCAATATTTGTCTTTTATATACAATATTTAACTCTGCGTTTTTCGATTTGACCATTATTTAAATTTGCAAGTTTTTAGACCTGTGAATTTTCAGTAAAAAGAGGGTGTATATGTTGCTTAAATATTCTCGTTTTGATTAAGGTATTGCTCATTTATTGCCTGGTATGCCTGGTATTTGAACAATATTAGATATTCTGGAACTCCTGGATAAATCTAGTTCTTAATTTAGCTGGTTATATGTTCTCGTATAATTTTATTTTAGTTAAGACAATTCTAAGCTGTTCAGTTTTTAATTGTAGTTAGATGAAAGATCTAAAAATATGCGAATATATAGCATCTAAAAGTGCTCATCTTTTGAGATTTTCTTTTGTTATTTTTTAAATGTGCAAACAAAATCATAGATAGCTTAATGTCATACGCAAATGGAATATTTTAGTAAGTTTTAGATTTAAGTAATGAAAAAGGCTAAAACTGGCAACTTAATTCTTTTATAATGATCATTTATTGCACAATACCTCAAATACTGTTTTAAGAATTAGTTTGTTTTTAGTAGTAATACTTTACTGTGGTTGTTTTCAAATTGTCATTAATAATAATTGTTTTCTATATATTCTATATATTCTATATATTCTATATATTCTATATATTCTATATATTCTATATATTCTATATATTCTATATATTCTATATATTCTATATATTCTATATATTCTATATATTCTATATATTCTATATATTCTATATATTCTATATATTCTATATATTATATAAATTGAGTATGATTTTTTGTATTTATATTTGAAGATTTATGACTCTTTTTCGGTAAGCAGTTTGTTCTTACAGTTTCCTCTTTTTTATTTGGAAACGAACAAACTAAATACATAGAATGTATCATTGTTGTTTTGATATTTATTTACATTAGCCAGTTGTTCACTGTCTTTAGCTAATCGAACTAGTTGTTCGGTACTGCGTATTCGTGTCCAATCGCGAATGTTCTTGAGCCATAACATCTGATTTCTTCCAATTCCTTTCCTGCCCTTGATTTTACCTTTCATGATAAGCTGAAGGATTTTGTGCTGATCTCCTCTAATAATATGACTGTGGTATTAAATTTCTTTTATTTTAATATTTTTCAGTAACTCACAAACAGCATTTGCTCTATTTAACACAGCTACGTTGGTCTGCATCGCTGTCCAGGGTACTCGGAGTATCCTTCTATGCAACCACATCCCAAACTCCTCTAGGCGATTGATCGTATCAGCCTTTTTAGTCCAGGTTTCGCTGCCATGTAACAACAATGTAACAACACTGACTAAATATAGCATTTGATCATTCTTTGATATAATTTTAAATTTAAACTGTTGTTACAGAAGAATACTTTGATTTTAGAAACCTTGTGCGAGCTGCTTCAATTTCGCATTTGATCTTTGTACTTTTGTCTCGTTTGTCTGTAATGTAAACCCAGTTATCTAAAGTGAGTAACTCTCTCAATATTTTGTTGATCTATCTAGAGGGAAGCATTTTCGTGAGGTTGGCTACTAAATATCATAAATTTTGTCTTGGAAGCATTCATTCTTAGACCAATTACTCCTCCTACCTAGTTTACGCAATCCAATAACTCTTAAAGGCCCTGAAGATTGCCGCATAAAATAATAGTCAGCGTATCTAAGATTATTGATTAGGTCACCATTGATTTTCATTCCAAAGTCTTTATTTTGAATAGCCTCTTAGAAAATTATATCCAAGTAGATATTAAATAACAGCGGGAATAGAATGCATCCCTGTCTAAAGCCTTTTTGAATGTAACATTCGTCAGTTAATCTTCCATCGACTCGTACGACTACTTTCTGCAATACAAGTTTTCTATGATACTTATGTCTCTACCATCAATGCTTTTGGTTCTAAATATGTTCAAAAGCGTTCATTGCTGTCCTTATCAAAATTCTTCGCAATCGATGAAAGCCACAAAAATATCGTTATGTTGGTCTAGGCATTTTTGGTGGACTTCATTTAAGCCAAAAAGTGTCTCACGTGTACCCTGCGCATTCCTAAATCCAAACTGGGTTTTATCTAGGTCTCTTTCGTAATCACTTCTTATTTTTTCATAAATAATGCGAAGAAAACTTTATGTGGCTCATTAAACTAATTAACGTGTATTCGTCACATCTTTTTGTCCGTTGCTTCTTCAAAATTGCAATAAAAACAGACTTAAGCTAGATATGTTGTCTGGTCCAGTGGCTTTACATCTTAGTGATTTACATTTCTCTATATATTTGTCCTGTCATTTTGAAACAATTCAGTTATATAATTACTCCATGTTTCAAGTATTTCTCTTTCATTAATAATTACTTTTCCTGCATTATCTATTTGAGTATTAGTGTTTTTCTTATAATACGGGCCAACGACTTCACGAACTTTTTTGTACTTATTGAACATGTCATGTTGTCATGTTTCTTTTCTAATTCTTCCATTTCTGAACATCGATAGGCCATCCACTTTTCTTTAGCCACTCGTATTTTTTGTTTTATTGCTCTTTGTTTTCTTTTGTATTCGTCTCCATTGTCGTCTTGTATTGTCTTCTTTGTTCCATAAGGTCCATAAGCATTTCATCTCTGTCATCCATTGTTGTTTCTTGAATCTATTAATTACACTATGTTATTCTAGTATCTTGGTCATATGTTCACGAAATAATTTCCATGTTTTCTGAACATTTTCGCTTGTTCTAATTTCCTTCATTGTTTATATCATTTTCGATTTGATTCTTGATAACATCTGAAATAGTAAAATTCTTTTACTGATGTTTCTTCTCTATTCGTTTTAGCGTGACCCTTGCATTGGCGATTAAAAGGTTGTGATCAGATCTAATGTCTGCTCCAGGGTATGTCGTAACTCTACTGATGGAGCTCCTAAATCTTATCTATCTAGTTCCTTATTAATAGTTCCTTATTAATCGTGTTGGATTATCTCCAGTGGCTGTTCAAGTTATAGTATGTGATTGTTACTGCCATATTATGTTCCTGGCAAAAAAAAGAGTATATCTTGCTCATTGCGGATTCCCAGGTCATATTCCCCTACAAGGTCTGATCTAAACCCTTTACCAATATTGGCTTAAAGTCGCCTATTATGTATGTGATTTTGTTGGATTTTAAACTTTTTATTGTTGCACTAAACTTATTATACAGAACTCCTATTTCATTGTCATATTTTCTTTCCGGGGGGGGGTCATGAACCTGTATTAGATGAATATTTTATAGTGAGGCGTGTAGCTATAAGAGCATTATTCTGTCATTTGTTGGGGCATAGTTGATTTTCCAGTTATTATTCCCACTAAAATATTTGTGTCTGAATGTCTGAACCGAGCCATCGTAATTCGTTTACGCCAATGACTGACAATTTTAAGCGTTTGACTTCCTGAATAATTTACCGGAAAGCTTTTAACGGTCCATGTGCGTATCTTAACGGTGGATTTTGATACTTTGAACCAGGAGATTCCTTGCATACCTTGTCTGTGAAAAGGCTGCCAAGGATTAGGTGCCGTGATTTTTGTTTTCTTCGCCTTAGCAATATCCTGGGAAATATTTCCAGTGTGGTTTCTCGTTGCCTTTACTGTTTTGGGTTCAGCCATCTCTGATATGAGGGCAGACGCTGTTTGCAGTTACCCACTCTGGAACAGACGCTGCATATATGCGTCTCTACTACGCCTAAAAGCCGTGCTGCAACTTCCGTTGAATTAACCGTTTCAAATGTTATTCTTAATGCTGTTGTTTCTTATTACTCTAAACAAGGAACCCTTACAGATTGCTATCAGCCGACCCAGCTGAACTCTTATAGATTTTTATAGAGGTATTACTCCTCTATAAAAATCGGCGCGAGGAAGATCGGAAGATTTTTATAGAGGAGTAATGCCTCTATAAAAACCAGAGTTCAGGATATATAGGTAAACCAAGAAATATCTGAGAAGCCATAGACATTGAAAAAAGGGCAAATTGTCTCAGTAAAAGAGATGACGGCATACGGTTGGTAACCTTTGACATAAAGACCTCTTATAAAGAAAATATCGTCCGCTCTACCCGCCAATCAAAATTCACTGTCAGAAATGTTAGCACCAGCCCCCGCGCCAATCCTCACACTGACCCATACGCCAACCTCCACCCAAACCACGTCACTATCGACGTTATAAATGAACCGTCCTTTGTTCCTCGTAGCATTAATGCATTGGTTAGTGCCTGGGGGTTCGGGAGACTGAGACCTCGGAACCTCCCAGTTATAATCGTCGCAGTTCAACCCGGAAAACTGTTGAGTTTAATACTAATTCTTGTAATAGTATTAATCTTCTTCTTCTTTACGTGCCATCTCCGCGAAGGAGGTTGGCAATCAATTAATCTTAGCTCTAGATTTAATTGTACTAACCGCGGAAATCTTTCGGAATATATATATATATATATATATATATAGTATATATAGTAAGTAGTAAAAGTAAAATGTAATGGCAAGTCTCGCAAAACAGAAAACCAAAAATGCCTCTCTTGCAGCAATTCCTACATCGGCCAAACATCTCAATTATTGAAATCACGTATTACACTACACAAAAGTGATTCTCGACTTCACCCTGACCGCTTTGCATTAGCCAAACATGTCCATTCCACTGGTCATCCCATGGACTATACTAACACTACAATTCTCCACCGTAAGAACAATAAATCTAAAAGAGAGTTCATTGAAATGTCTTATATTTTCCTTAACGGTTTCTCCATCAATGTTAAGAGTGACATAAAGAATCTAAGCGATATATACCACTTCTTACTTAAATCAGATACCAAGAACAATACAACATCACAGATAACTAACTTGACTGATATATCCATTAACAACTAACCTACTTTAATAATTAATTTTCATTAACTAAAAAAGATAACATTCCCTTGCTTTTCTTAGATACATCTCAATAAGATATTATTATAATAATACATGAACAATATAATATAATTAAAAAAGAAAATCTAAAATAATATTTCCCTATACTGGGATTTAACTTCATTCGGTTTTACCAATGAACCTTAACGACATAAAGATTCAAAAGAACTACTTGAATTGTCAGCACATGCGTTCTGGTAAAACAGAACCTCACATTTAAACTTTCTAACAATCAATAATAACTTTAGTTATTGCCGACAATTCAAAGAATTACCTCCTTTTAAATGTAGTTACATTGGGTTTTTCGATTAACCTTAGGTAAACCTTTGCGTTTTAAGTTCAAAGCTACCATACATTTCCAACGTTAAAAAAATAACTTTTTTTTTGCACATAGTAACAAAAAACACCACTATGTTGTTACTAGCTAAGTTTTTTAACATTCTAACTCTACAATTCTAAGTTACGGTAAGATCAATAATGTTTTTAATAGATAATATATGGTAGCTAATTATAATTTATTCTCTTTCAGCCCTGAAGAAGCCAAATTAATTCTCTTTGGCGAAAACGTTCGGCGAAACAATTGATACTCATTAGAGTCTTTCTTGCAGATTTCCCCAATATTTAAGAGTTTACTATTTAACTTATCTGCAAAGATTAAATTTCTTTTCTATATATATATATATATATATATATATATATATATATATACAGGGTGTTTGGTAGGTCGATGGAAATTTTTTAAGGGATAATAGGGGACGCCATTTGCAAAATTTTTTGCTAATAATGTATCGCTCAAACTGTTAAGGTTTCCGAAATAAAGTTAAATTTGTCAATATTCGAAAATAAAGCTGCTCATCCATTTTATTTTTAAAAATAATTATCCAAGCGAGAGACTTCCCTGACATACAAAATACCTTACGTATTACTTGCTCAGATTGCAAAAACCCTTCGTTGAATATCAATGCATTGTTAAAGTAACCTTCAATAATGAAACGGGTAAGAAAGGTAAAACATAACAACGATACATTATGCTTTTTGTAACATTTATTATGCCTTATTAAGTATGTACATAAACTTCAGAAAACAGTCATTGTTGTTCAAAGTGAGAACCACCTGTTGCCCTGCGTCGTATTTCTGATGTGGTTACTTTTAACCTCAATTCTGCCCTTATAATGTCAGCTGCTTCGATAATCCTTTCCATTAAATAAGCTCTAGTTCGGATTGGAAGTTGAAAAACAAGTTCTTTGAATCTACCCCAGATGTGGTAGTCACATGGTGTTAAATCGGACGATCTAGCAGGCCACAAAAACGGTCCAGTTCGTCCGATCCACCTATTGGGATAGTGATTGTTGAACCATAGCATACCGTAGCAGGTATATTGTTTTTTGTTTGTTATGCGGTCGGAGAATGACGATAGCTGATGGAAATTTTATGCGAAGAGTCAGTGTTGTAGGTTTACATTTTTATTCCATTCGTAAAACAGGGAGGTAGTACACCTAGATAATTTTTAAACGTTGAATTGTCAAGTATTGACAAATTTAACTTTATTTCGGAAACGTTAACAGTTTGAGCGATACATTATTAGCAAAAAATTTTGCAGATGGCGTCCCCTATTATCCCTTAAAAAATTTCCATCCACCTACCAAACACCCTGTATATATATATATATATATATATATATATATATATATATATATATATATATATATATATATATATATGTTCGGATAAGTTTCCGCGGTCAGATGAATGAAAATTACTGAGTTCTCGGGAAGAACCGCGTTGAGAATTTAAAAACCCAAACCTAGAAACGCAAACTGGACCAACTTATCTCTCAGCAAAATCCACCGCCCGTTTCAAATCAACAACCTTCTACTGTTGTCCATAATTTCTCAGATATTCACATATCCGATTCAGCTACCAAAGCTCTATCAAAAGGCTTCAATTTCTCTGTCACTCCTCTTTCCATTCCAACTGAGAAAATTATTTGTCAAACTGAAGAAGCTATTTCCCATCTTCCTTCCGACCAAGCCGAAGTTGCCAGACAAGATGTCGCCAGAATTCTCCGTACTTCCAAACCGCCACCTTCAAATATCAGTCTTTCAGAAAGATGTGCCCTCAAAGAACTTTACAACAACCCTGACATCGTCATCCTTCCGGCCGACAAAGGTCATTCTCAACTCTTCTAACTATTTCGACAAAATGTCCGAACTTCTGAATTCCACAGAATACAAACATGTCCCAAATGATCCAACCACATATCTAGAAAAAACGACCAAATCCATTATAAATAAGTCTACTCTATCTCCAGACCTCAAAAAATCTCTTATACCCAGAGAAAAATCATCCCGAATTCCAAAGATATACGGCCTTCCAAAAATCCATAAGCCCAATGTTCCCCTAAGACCTATCGTCAGTGCATACAACTGCCCCACTCAGAAATTGGCAAAACATCTCGCTTCATCCTTACAACCATTAGCCGAAAACGCCTCGTCCTTTGTCAAAAACTCTTTTCATTTCATTGATCTTCTGAAAAACTTTTCTATTTCGCCCTCAGACATACTAGTCAGTTTTGACATTGTCTCTTTATTCACCAACATTCCCATCGATGAAACCATTTCCATCTTGGACTCTAAACATCAAATTCCCCAAGACACATTATCTCTTATAAAACACTGCATGTCTAATACATATTTCACGTTCCAAAATCGTTTCTATCGTCAAATCAAAGGTGCCCCAATGGGATCGCCCCTCTCTCCCGTAATAGCAGATATATACATGGAACATTTCGAAACAGTAGCCTTGTCCTCGTCAAATCTCAAACCCACCTGCTGGTTACGGTACGTTGATGACACCTTTGTCATTTGGCCCCATGGTAAAGACACATTAGATCTCTTCCTCTCCCACCTGAATGGAATACATCCCAGCATTCAATTCACGATGGAAGTTGAGTCTGAAGCGTCTTTGCCATTCCTTGATGTTCTTATTCAGAAAAATCCACCTCACAGTTTTTCCTATTCCGTGTACCGGAAACCCACTCATACAAACCGCTATCTCAATGCCCAGTCACATCATCACCCCGCCCAACTTAATTCAGTCATCAACACTCTTATTTCCCGTTCCATAAGACTTAGCGACAACAATCACAGGTCATCCGAAATCAATTCAATAAGACAAACACTCCTACAAAACGGCTACCACAAAACCCAAATCAATAGAAGCATTCAAAAACTTCTAAACCCCATTCCATCCAAAAAAGAAACCTTGCCGCCGGATCAACCCAAAATCTTTCTACCTTTTATTAAAGGTGTCACTGACAAGATCAGTAGAACTCTTATCCCTCTTAATATCAAAACCATCTTCACCACTCACTCCAAATTGTCCAATCTCGTTAGATCCGTAAAAGACCAAATCCCCAATGAAGACCATGGTGTCTACGAGATAGCTTGTTCCAGTTGCCCACGTACATACGTAGGACAGACAAACCGACGAATCCATAACCGTATTTACGAACATTCTCTATCAGTCAAACATTCCGATACCACTTCAGCCCTAGCCCAACATCATATTCAGACAGGCCACAAAATAGATTTCGAAAAAGCAAAAACCATCGCTCCCATCCGCTCATTAAAAGCGAGAATCATTCGTGAAGCTATCGAAATCGAAAAACGGCCTCACAGCTTGAACACGAGCTTGAGCGATAAATAGGGATTTCCAGGTCAAGAGCCAATGGGAAAATTCGAGGCGGGGCGATGCGCATCGAAATGCGTACTAGTCCACAGACTATCGCATCCGATGACATCCCCCCTCCTCTGGAGACTCTGCGGTGGGAAAAATATTTATTGAATCTTCTTCTTCCTATGCCGTCCCCATTAACGGAGGTTGGCGACCACATTTTTAAAAGCTTCTCTGTCTTTTGCAACGTGGAATAATTCGTCTACAGTCATGTTTGTCCAGTCTCGAATATTTCGCAGCCATGACTTCCTCTTTCTACCTATTCCCTTTTTGCCATCGACTCTACCCTGCATGATGACCTGCAGAAGGCTATATTTATTATTTCTTAGTATGTGTCCAAGGTATGCAGTCTTGCGTACTTTTATCGTTCTCAACAACTTTTTGTCTCGACCCATTCTTCTCAACACTTCCTCATTGGTGATCCTGGCAGTCCATGGGATTCTCAACATTCTCCGGTATATCCAAAGTTCAAAGGCTTCAATCTTTTTAACTATTTGCGCTTTTAGTGTCCATGTTTCTACCCCGTATAATAGTTGCGACCAGACGTAACATTCAACAAACCTCAGTCTCAGCGCAATATTCAGATTTTTGTCACAGAACAATTGTTTGAATTTTAAGAATGCTGCCCTTGCCATTTCTATTCGTACCCGGATCTCTTGGTCTGGATCTAATTCTGTGTTGATGTAAGCTCCCAGATATTTATATTTTGTCACTCTCTCTATTTGCTGTCCACCAAGAGTTAGTTGTTCATTATTTATTGGACTCCTTGATACTATCATAAATTTGGTCTTATCTGTGTTGATGTCAAGTCCCATTTGAATGCATTCACTATTTATTGCATCTAGTAAAATTTGTAGATCTTCTATACTCTCAGCCATAATTACCGTGTCATCTGCAAATCTCATGGTGTTTATGATTTCTCCACCAATTCTTATTCCCTCTTTTCTTTCCCATAAGGCTTTTCTGAATATGACCTGTGAGTACACGTTGAAAAGCGTCAGAGACAAGACGCATCCTTGCCTAACCCCTCTCGCAATCGGTATATTATTTGTTTCTATATCGTTTCTATATTTATTGAATAAAAAAATACAATAAAAATACATGTGAAAATACACAAGAAAATATGCATAAAAATACAAGTAAAAATGTTCAAAATAATTCACACAACACTGCACTACTTACAGGGGGAGGTCGGTGGTGATGACGGCATCTCAAGCTCCTACAGGTCCATCCTCGGTCGGTGTGCCAACTCCTCCAACGGGTTCGTCTTCTTTTCGGTCGTCCGGATCCCATCTGCCATATCCAACGGGGTTTCGTAGGGTACCAGTGTGCCGAAGCCTACGTGGTCGTCCGACCACTTTCGGTAGGGGGGCGATGACTGGGTCTACTCCGGGACTTCCATCGGCATCTGGGGCTTCTAACTTCGAAGAAGCCTGGCTCGTCAAAGGTGTCTACACGTCGAAGGAATCAGGTCTGCAGAAGGCCTCGATGTCGGAGTGTTAGAGTATTGCTTTCTAACACTACATGGTTCTCCCCATTATTCTCTTGACTTCAACCCATGTTGAACTCAATGGTGTGTTGCCTTCTGTGAATTCGGATTAACTCGGACTTTTTTAGACGATCTAGTTCCTTATAAACACTCTCGTTAAACGCCATGTTGCCCTAAATCCATCAAGAGAATCCAGCAGGCTCTGGTTACCAATACAGAAGAAGTTAGCAACAAGATAAGTACCAACATTAATGGATTAATAGAAGGTTAGAGTAAGGTAGCAAGTAGATACTCTCTTCCATACCCGGTAGAAGATAGATCTACTTTAAGGATGGAACCTTGCCCACGTGAGCAATAATATCCTGGTACCTGGGAGAAATTATGCGCTATACCCATTTTCACACCTAATTACTAATTACTAACGTTTGCCTTCCCATATCCTACTAGAGAAAGCAAGAGAGACGTAACATCATCATCATCAGTGGTGCTACAACCCTAGTTGAGCCTAGACCTTCCCCAGTCTATTTCGCCAGTCGTTTCTGTTCATCGCCAGCCGTTGCCAGTTTGCTGCACAGATCTTCCTTGCGCCGATTTTTATATAGGAGTAACACCTCTATAAAAAACCAGAGTTAAGCTGGCCCGGCTGATAGCCGTCTATAAGGATTCCTTGTCTAGAGTTATAGATAAAGACCACAACAGCGATGAAGGCGGATAAAAATAACATTTGAAACGGTTGATTCGACGGAAGTTGTTTTTAGGCATAGTAAAGAAGCATATACGCAGCGTATGTTGGGCAGCTGTGGGCAGCTGCAAACATCTGTCCTCATGTTAGTGACGGCTGAACCCAAAACACTAAAGGCAACGATGAACCACACTGTTAATATTTTACAGGATATTGCTAAGGCGAAGAAAACAAAAATCAGTGCACTTAGTCCCTGGCAGCCTTTTGGTGGGCAAGGTGTACTAGGAATCCCCTGGTTCAAAATAACAAAATCCCCCGTTAAGATCGGCACATCGAACATTAAAAGCTTTTATGCTTCCGGTAAATTATTTGAACATCTTGTTCACGAGGTCAAATGTTTAAAATTGTCAGTTATTGGTGTAAACGAATTACGATGGTCTGGTCGGACATGCAGACACAAAGATGGTATATTGTATTTTAGTGGGGATAATAATGGCGATCCACTACATAGAAATGGAGTAGGAATTTTCGTAGCATCGGAATTGGAAAAATATGTCCTCGACTTTGTCCCAACAAATGACAGAATAATGCTCTTACAGCTGCACGCCTTACTATTAAATATTAATCTAATACAGGTACAGTCCTCTACGGAAAGAAAATATGACAATGAAATAGGAGTTCTGTATAAGTTTAGTGCAACATTAAAATGTTTAAAATCCATCAAAATCACGTATATAATAGGCGACTTTAATACCAAAATTGGTAGAGGGTTTAGATCAGATCTTGTAGGGGAATATGGCCTGGGAGACAGCAATAACCAAGAGGATAGACTCTTTGATTTTTGCCAAGAACACATTATGGTAGTAACAATCACATACTTTAACTTGAAGGGCCGCTGGAGATAATCCAACACGAATAATGAGAAACCAGATAGATTACATTCTTATCAACAAAAGATTTAGGAATTCCATCCAAAATAGAATTTATGAACATTCCATTTCTGTTCGCATGTTTTGAGTAGGAATTTTTGTAGCATAGGAATTGGAAAAATATGTCCTCAACTTTGTCCCAACAAATGACAGAATAATGCTTTTACAGCTGCACGCATTACTATTAAATAATAATCTAATACAGGTACAATCCTCTACGGAAAGAAAATATGAAAATGAAATAGGAGTTCTGTATAAGTTTAGTGCAACATTAAAAAGTTTAAAATCCATCAAAATCACGTATATAATAGGCGACTTTAATACCAAAATTTAATGTTTTACGACTTTAATACTTAGATCTAAAAACGGTAGAATAATGAGAAACCAGATAGATTACATTCTTATCAACACAAGATTTAGGAACTCCATCCAAAATAGAATTTATGAACATTCCATTTCTATTCGCAATTTCGATTCAATTTTAACTCTAGTTCAACACCATCCTTATACAGGTCACAAAATAGATTTTGAAAACTCCAGAACCATAGCCCCCATCCGCTTCTATAAATTAAGAATTATCGGAGGAGCCATAGAAATTGAAAAATTGCCAAATTGTCTCAATAAAACAGATAACGGCATATGGTTACTTTCGACATGGAGACCTCTCATAAAGAAAATATCGTCGGCTCCACCCGCCAATCAAAGTCCTACTGTTAGATATGTTCGCGTCAAATTCCCCGCCAATCCCCCGCCAATCCCCACGATAACCCCCACGCCAACCTCGACCAAAACAACGTTACCATTGAAGGTATAAATTAACCATCTTCCGTTCCTAGTGTAGTAGTGTCTGGGCTCTCGGGAGACTGAGACCTCGGAAGCCCCGCAGACGACATTAAAGAAGATGTCGAAAGCTCGGCGCAATGAAAATCGACGCAGTTCAACCCGTAAGACTGTTGAGTTTAAAATTAGTTCTTGTAATAATATTAATCTTAGCTCTAGGTTTAATTCACTAACCGCGGAAACCATTCGGAATATATATATATATATATATATATATATATATATATATATATATATATATATATATATATATATATATATATATATATATATATATATATATATATATATATACCAAGATTATATACCCAAAAAAGTATGTATTAGAACGATATTGTTTTACAAACAGTAATTTACATAGTATAATTTTTTCCTTAAAGCTGACATTTTAAGTTAAAATAAATTATCTTATCACTTGATCACTTAAATGCAACTTGACGAAACCAGCATGCACTAGATGTGTCGGTTATTTACTAGTTATAGTTTCATTCACGCGAAATAAACCTTCGTTACATATAATGACGCAATTCGTGTGAAAGGATTTTCTGCAAATTGGTTCACGCTATCATCCGTGTTTCGTGTCTATCTCAAACCTCGCCTGAATTACTGAAATTCCATGTTGAAAGTACAATGACGTTAATTTTTGATGTCTGGTCTGGAAACGAAATTCTCAAAAGAACTTATTTAGTTTTATTGCATATAAAGGAAAACTACCCTTTTTTTATCCATATGTAGTATTATTAAAACTTGATTGTAAAAGTTTATACCAATTTTATTTTATTTGTTTAGTAACCAGTATTGAGTAGACGTAAGTAGCAAATCAAGAACCAAGAATTGTAATGTATTATGTCTTCTTTTTCTTCTTGAGCCGTTATCAATCTTTTTGATATAGGACTCTCCCATTGCTCTACAATTCTCTCTATTTTGGGCTAGCCAATACCATTTTCGTCCCGCAATTTATACATATATATATATATATATATATATATATATATATATATATATATATATATATATATATATGATGATAATTTTGAAATTCAATACACACAATCAAATTAATTATGATCTAATTAGCAAATTAAAACAAAAAATTTATTTTAAGTTCAAAAAAATTACCTTTTCTTTTAATAGTGCTTGAGAAAAAAGAGGAGTAGATGGAAATAAAGAAAAGAAAAAAATTTAATTCAACAAATTAAAAATATAATGACCAAATACCGATGTATATTTTCATACAGTAAATAAATATCTTATAAATAAATGTTTCCCTAAATTACTCTATGGCATATACAATTAACCACAAATCAATTCAAATTAAATATAGTTCCAATCAATGTCTTGTTTTTACAATTTGTCTCTGTATTTTTCTAAAAGGATTTACTTTAATTAGTTCCCCATTCAAATAGTGCAACTACAGCTTTCAACACTTTCTTTGCACTACTTTTTGCCACAATAATTTTTCTACAAACTATCGGCACACTCCTTTTGATTTTATCTTCAATCACTTCAAGTCCCTCAGCAGATGATCCTCCTTGCATTTTCAATCTCATTCCCGTCTGTCTATCCCTTCTATAATTTCTTGTAATCAATCAAAACATTCTTTCTTTGCATTCAACCAAATTCCAAAACTCTCCAAATTATTAAAATTCAACTAATTTTAAATTCCCGTAATTGTGTACAAATCATACAAGACAATAAATTTCTATTTTCTCCTTCACCGTTAATGACTGCTTTTGAGATAACAGAAATGAATCCCTGAAAACGGCAGGTATATATCATATTTCAATACAACCTGTTATTTACAAACTATTCTTATATATATTGATTTCCATAATTTAGAAAGTCCCAGTTCAAACATAAATCTAAAATTAGCAAAGTCTCTATTTTAGCACTTCATCAACACTATCAAATTAAAAACCGTATATCTAGAATATCATACGAGTATATATATATATATATATATATATATATATATATATATTACGTATGCAGTTTGTCTGGGAAGTATATACTACCTATAAGACACTAATTTATAAGTTATATAAGAGAACTTTCCCAACTAAAATACAATACTAATACACAAATACTATAATGATTATAATTATGTGTGAAACTCATTGTAGTAAACATTTGATTACTGGCCTAACTAATTAAACCAGACGTAGAAATGAAACGCAGAATTGCAATGACCGAAAACATGTTTTCAATGAAAACATTAAATCGCTGTATTTAAGACAAATATTGATAAAATATTATGTTAGATTTGGGTCGTTGTACGGCGAAGAAGCGTTAACACTGAACGTCGATTTGCTACACTATTAAATGTGACTAAAACTGATTTTCATTAGAACCTCTACGACTACTACAAGCGGTCCTCGAAGGAAAAATAAAAGATTTAAAAAATGTATGTATGTATACTTACTCACACACAAGAAAAGTTTTAAATATTATTTTGAATTTGCACCTAATGGCTCTAATGACATCTCTTATTCTCTTGGAAGACTTCTTATCCTCTATATTCATCCGAGAAATACCCTTGAGTACTCGATTTTTTTCTGGCAACCTTCGTGAGAGATGTCTTGCATTAGAAAACCATTATCTCCAGTAGTCTGTATAAATGGCAGTGTATGTATCAGTTCCCTAACATAACAGTTAAACTGTCGGAGATCCCCTACGAAGCACTGTTAATTCTGTGTGACCTTCAAATCAAATGCCTATTCCAGCCACTGTCGCTGAGATGGCCAAGCCTTTTTTTTTCGACAAAAAACACCTTAATTTCGGAAGATTATGGACTTTTGTACATCTAGATTATATAAAAGTATATGAGTATATTGTTGAAATACTTAGATCTACAAACGGTAGAATCATTCAATCATGCAAATTTACAATACTTGATAAATATACCATTAAAAGTATCGAGGAACACAAAAAAGAAAAGTGTAAAAAATTACTCTCAAAAATTAGTTGCGATAGAAAAATTAAGAAGCCAAAAGAAATTGAAAAGGTTAATGTAAAAAATAATTTAATGACAAACTTTGTAAATAAGGAAGCGTTTAAAGCGTCAAAATTTATTTATTCAGCGCCTCACGTTTACAGGTGTTTCAGAAAATAATAGACTATGCAACACAAGGGGTATGACTCACATATTTAGTTTTTACTAGCGTATGAAATAAATGAGGTTCACTGACATTTGTATGATACTGTCCGGTGCTTCTATGTACCAATCTATTTTAGTCATCATGTTTTCGTCCAACATTTTATCATTCAAGCTTATTTATAAATGTAAACTTGAAGGATGTGCATATTTCATTCTGTTAAGCCACACCAGAGTTCCCCAAACAAATAAACCCGAGATTTTGTATCTATTGTTGCGTTATTTAACAAAGATAATAGGACTTCAATACTTCAATAGAAGCGACAAATTACAAAATACGGAATATTTTTTTAATATTGGATTGTTCGACAACTACGTGTTTTACTAAAGAAAATGTCTGCGAATTAAACAAGAATCTAGAATCATAAAATACAGTTGCCACATTTGTACATAATTAACAAAACCAGTTTGTGTTGGCGGAGAACCTTTGTTTGTCCATTGTTTGGGCTAGTCTTTAGTTTTAGAAGTATAATGGTCTCCCAAAAAGTCGGAAGAAACACTCACACGGTTGAGTTTTGGCTCCGATGTAAGCTATGACGTAATCACATCTGCTATTTTATATATGCATTTTTACCCCATGGCTATTTAATAAGATAATAACAATTTTTAAGATTATTTGAGCTTCTATTATTACTTACCTTTACTTACTTACCTTTCGATTTCCATTTCGGATTTTTTTTTCTAAATAAGTAAATAAATAAAATTTCTTTATTAATAATTATATAGTAATAATATTTATTAATATAAAATTATATTAATAAAAATAGTAATTGCCTTAAAATGCTACAAGAAAATAGCTTCAGAACAATAATATCGTTATTATTTGCTTTCCTATTTTGTATTGTGCATCGTTCCTTCCAATATTCCTTCAGATAGTGCTTTGTGTATTTTGTATATTCTCTTTTATTATTTGTTTTCCTCTAAAATATTTTCACAAAATCAAGCGAAGTTGTAAAAACTTATAATGTATGCAAAATAACTAACGAACTTTCGTTCTCCATAGTAGGAGTGGTTAATAAGAGATCATCACTTGTTAATACTAGACTTTCAAACAACAATAGATACAGGAAGAGTGAGAACGGAATACAATATACAAAATATAAACACAAATCGAAGTGAAAAAATGCCACCAATGGTAATGTTTATTACATAATAACATATCGAACTTGAGAATGCTAAACAATACTACGATACAAATAATTACACCTGCGGATAATATATACGAAGTGCCAATCGAGAAAAGAGTAGTTATGCAAATGTAAGCCGAAGCTACTTTAGAAGAAAAAAAATTAAAGAATGAAATCCGAAATAAAAAGCTTTTTCGGTCAAATCAGTTACAGCTTTCATGGGAGCGTGTGGCTTGTATGTATGTATGCATTTCGTATTTTATTTTGCAATTATCGTAAGGTGTAGTCTTACTTAACATTTATTATTAATATTTACTCAGCTGGAAATTGTTTGTTCTTTCACACTGTCCTTCTTAAATTGTAAGAGTTTGAGTACCGCTGTACCAATCCATTGTAGTAAAAAAACCTATTTACTATTTTAGAGCATTATTCTATTAATGTTTTACCTCTTTTTACAGTACACAGTTCGTAAAAAATTACACCATGCGAATTTCTATTAAGATATAAATAACAATGATTTATGTTAACGGTTCAAACTAAGTTAATTAAATACACATAAAATATAGGTACCATATATGTAGGGCTTGGAGTTAAGTTTAATTTATTATCTTGGGTTAATCGTATATTATCCTTTGTGTGCAATATAATTTGTATAGCGTTATAGGTAAAAATAGATTATTGTCTACCTGAAGAAAATAATAAGAAAACATCACCAAGTTTTAAGTTTATGAGTGTATGAACTAAAATATTGTTTTTCCAGTAAAGCTCAGATCCTACAAATATAAATTATTAAAAAATCAAAATCATTTCCTGTAACGGCCTGGTAGTTTTAATAATGGTGTCCAAAAAAACAATGTTTACACCCATTTCGAAAACTACGTCAGCTTATTGTTCGCTGTAAAGAGTTCGTGTGAGCTTTGACTTACAACAAACATAAAGGAGTGATTCTTTGTTGTAGTCTATATGAATTGGCAATACGTCCATGATTGAAAGTTTTATTAACTCTTGTATATGAATTATACAAGGTTACATTATATTTTATTGTATATGATATATAATTGTATAATGTAATGTTTATAAAATAGAGTGCTTATTGAAAATGCAATAGCCGAAACGTTTAAGCAATAATTACGTAATTTTATTAACAACAGACCCACAAACCCAGGAAATAAAAAAGTTTCTATTTACAAATTCACAGTCAGGAAATAAACTTTATATATATATATATATATATATATATATATATATATATATATATATATATATATAAAAGGAATAAAACCATTCCGAAAGCTAGACAAAAAGTCAAAAGAGTGTTTCATTAACATCCCGGCCAATTTTCTGACTGCAACCCAAATAAACTGTGTTGTTTGTTTATATCGACAGTCACTAATATCCAGTAATTCTTTTATATATATATATATATATATATATATATATATATATATATATTTATATATATATATATATATATATATATATATATATATATATATATATATATATATATATAAATGTGCACTCGTAAGTGAATGGGATATTTTCGGTCAATTTGGAGATAAAAAAGACAAGAGTTGTGCTACTTTATCTAATATATATATATATATATATATATATATATATATATATATATATATATATATATATATATATATATATATATATATCTGGACCTCAGAGCCAAACAGTATTAAGTCCACTTTTTTCCTATTTTTAGGTTATTATTGTTCCTGTAGTATTTTTTTCCGCCCTATCCAATGGCAATGCGTATTAAGTCCAATTTCTTTTCGTTTTCGAGATAGGTGTAGATTATATATGTTAAGTCCTCTATTAATTAGAACCAAACAGTATTAAAGGTTTTCGATACTGTTTGGCCCTAAATGATATCCAATATGTAGGTATTAAGTCCAGATGTGAGGTTAGTTAACTGGAGTTAATACTGTGTTGTTTTAGTGTACATCAGTTGTCATAATATTAAGTCACATTATTTTGTTCCTGTTTTAATATTTAATGTGTATATGGACAATATGATGACATCGAGAGGCCAAAAAATATTACAAATTACACTAGCACAAGCCCAGTGCAACGAAATATCTGAAAAACCTGTTATAACCTCACATTTGCCCGAGGAGAATGGTAATTAAATCACATGAAATGTGTGTATCAAAACAAATTTTATTATTTTTTCAATTTTAGCTTTTGTTGATGTTGCTGCGAACGCCGAAGATGCTGAGATCGTTATGGAAATATATCCAACCACTAATAGCGTGAAGGACATTCCTCATAAAAATTTGAAAGTTCTTGCAACTGGATGTGACAATGCTACAGAGGATATTATTGCTTTGAATAATGATGTGTACAATACCATATTTTTTAGTAAAAATAATGTGCCTTCTTCCAATAGCGAAGAAATTCTGTGAGAAAATATAGACGGGTGTGAACTACCAGAAAATTCACTAGAACACTTTGTTCAAAGCAGTGAAAAGGATAAAAACAACGAATTCGAAACAACTTCAAAAATTATTGTTCAACATGATGACGATAGACCTTACTATAGAGCAGCTGAAGTAGGTGCAAGTGTGTTACATAAAGAAGTCTATACTGAAGCTGAGGATCCATCTTATCTACCTAATGAAAGCAGTGATACAAATGAACTAGAAGAACAAGAGGAAGAAGTAGAAATACGAGACACTAAAGGAAAGAAAAGAAAAAGAAATAATACCAATTGGAAGAAAAACATTAGAAAGCAGAAGAAAGCTGCTGGTGAAGAATATCTGTCAGCCACCAATAAGCTTATTGGAAAAAATGAAATGAGACCACCTTGTCGTGATGAATGTAGAAAGCAGTGCAAACAGAATATATCAGTTGAGAGTCGTGCTCTAATTCACTCACAATTTTGGAATGGTACCATCGAACTTGACCAAAAAAGACAATTTATAGCTAGCTGTATCGAAGAAGTTCCAGTTGAGCGTGTACGTGCTATAACGAGATCTCGTGCTGGAAAAAGAATAACGTCGTTGAAGTATTTTTTTAGTGTAAATGGTAAGAGGCTAAGTGTGTGTCGTACTTATTTTCTTAACACCTTAAATATTTCACAAACTACTGTACGTAATGCATTAACGGAAAGACAACTTGGGGGAATTGTAATACCTGATCAAAGGGGTAAACATGAACATTCTAATAAAATATCCGCGAACAAAAGAAACATTATCAGGGAGCACATAGAGAAGTTCCCGTGTATAGAATCACATTACTCCAGGAATAAATCCCAGAGGATGCATTTAGGGAGCCATCTCAATATTTTTATAATGTATCGGTGCTTCTATGAGGATTGTGTAGAACGTCAAATTCCTAAAGAACATATTCCTAAGCAGTGGTTGTTATATAATAAAATTTTCAATTCTGAATTTAATTTAGCCTTCAAAGAGCCAGGAAATGATACATGTGGCACATGTGATGGGTATGTTATCAAACTCAAAGATTCTGTATCCTTGGAAGAACGCCTTGAATTACAAACTAACTATGACTCTCATCTTTTTGATGCAGATCATCGGTACAAACTAAAGCGACAGGATAAAGGGACTTTTAAAACCGAAGCGAACACCAAAATACTTTCGGTTGATTTACAAAAATGTTTACCCACTCCTCTACTAACGAATGCTCAGAGCTTCTATTCTCTAAAGCTATGGACTTTCAATTATACTGTATATGATGCAATAGAGAAATTAAGATATTGTTTCACCTGGGATGAATCTATAGCCGGACGTGATGGAAATGAAATGGCTTCATGCCTTCTGAAATACATTAATTTAAATGTAAAAGAATCAGTAGAAAGGATTGTTATCTGGAGTGACAACTGTCCATCACAAAATAGAAATATTCAGATGATTATGTGCTATCTTTCGATTCTTAAGCTGAAACCGTCAATAAAATGCATTGAACATAAGCACCTTTTAAGAGGACATACTCACATGGATGTGGATACAATTCATGCACGAATAGAAAGACAGAAGAAGACTTCCAGTCAATTTTCGTTAGTGACTCCGTGGGATTGGCAACAGCTTTTCAGACTTTGTGACAATAAATTGGAGGTAGCGGAAATGAAAACCAGGGACTTTAAGAACTTTACCCAGTTATCTGAAGAATCCAGATCTTATTTTCAAAATAACAAAAAAACGACAACTAATCAAAACTTTTTAATATCTAAAGTTGTTCATATGAAGTTTTTAGCAGAAACACCTGGAGTTTTACATTTTAAAACAAATTTTAATCAAGAGAATTTTGAACAAGAAGTTGATTTCAATAGAGCAGCCAAAAGACTACCACGCAAAGGAAAATGTAATGATAATTCTAAGGAAGTTGTTCTCCATGCCAATTTAATTTTGAAACCAATAAGAGACACACTTAAGCCTATTTCAACTAAAAAATATAACGACTTGCAGAACTTATTACAATGGGTGCATAAAAGATTCCATGAATACTTTAAAAATCTTCCATATGGTAACCTCAAGGAGGACGGCTAAAAAATACAATGATATTTATTATGAATTTTCTGTTTTAAGTTAGTTATAATTATTCCTTTGTAACATTTAGGTCTGATTTCATTTATTTTAAAAAATAAATATTTTTGGTGTATTTTTGTGTTTTATTATTTAATTGGAATTGATATAATGCTGTTTGTACTTTGCATTGTTCTACTGTGAGTTACTTAATTAATAATAGTATCTAGTCCATCGTATCTACAGATTAGTACGAGCCAAACAGTATTAAGTCACCAAATATGGTATTAAGTCACAAGATATTAAGTCCATTGTTAGAACCAAAGAGTATTAAGTCCCAATATTAATTTAAAATTATTTAAATAAATTAAAGGAAGAGGTTAGTTATTATCAGCTTTGTTTATCTTTAAAAAACATAACTGGGAAAATAATAATCCGTGTACTCCTATTTACAATAGGAATTTGTTCGAAAAATACCATTTCTCAAAATCTTCAAATTGTTCTCCTGTAAAATTTAAAATACAGGACTTAATACCGTTTGGCTCTGAGGTCCAGATATATATATATATATATATATATATATATATATATATATATATATATATATATATATATATATATATATATATATATATATATATATATATATATATATATATATATATATATATATATATATATATATTCCAATCCAATCATTAAACTTTTGTAGATATTGCGTATGTACCGACATATTCAAATGCTTATTTTCCTGAGACCAATAATGCATGGGTGGATTATGTTTCCTGTGAAAAGTGGGAAGAGTCGTCTGTAAACAAAATCTTTTTCAGAAAGATTTTTATTTTCATTGGATTTCTTTACCATAATTTCACAGAATTCCCTCTCTTTAAAATAATTATCAGGAAATATTTCTTGAGTGGTCTGCATTTTATAACGATGGTAGTGATTTTTTTTCAAAATATTTCTCAGTTTTTTCATTCAAGTCAACTTCATCGG
Organism: Diabrotica undecimpunctata; assembly: GCF_040954645.1. NCBI lineage: Eukaryota > Metazoa > Arthropoda > Insecta > Coleoptera > Chrysomelidae > Diabrotica > Diabrotica undecimpunctata. Next base: position 76,406,626 of record NC_092810.1, read on the forward strand.
CAATTTGTCTACTTGAAAAAATCGTCGCTTTAGCCAATGCACAGACCTGGGTTTCTCTAATTTCTCTATTTTGACCATTTTCTTTCCACGAAGTTGATCTAATGGACAGCAGTTCAAACATCTGCTAATGGTACAGCCAAACTTTTCAAATTAATGAATCATAGCCAATACAGTTTTTTCTACGGGTATTGGTCTATTTGAAAAGCTGTAATAAATAAAATAGTTTCTTTACATAATGGCACCCAAAGTATAATTTTATTATTTTTACTATTTCTGCAGTGGTGTAAACAGTCGGCAGTTAATTTTTATTGTCATTCCTAGTAGCTACTTCCCAAATAAATGAGAAATCTTCTTATAAACAGTGTTAAATTTGATCGGAAACAATTGAGTTTATCGCGTCGTATAAGTGCGATGTCACATTATGCAAAAATGGGTATAACTAAATTATGCACATGCGATGTCACATTATGCATTTTGACCGGATGCGGTGGAAACGCTCTGGTTCGACAGGATGACGACAACTCTCGACTGTATACCTATATGAGATATGTGATATGTCACACTATGCGTTCGTGCCACATCTACTGAACATTGCTGTATATAGCTGCGGCGAGACAACTAGACTGAAATGCATCGACGACCCAGGACCCAAGCATTCTTTTGAAAGGTGTCATACTGTGCGGTTCAAACGCAGCGCTAGTGGTATAGTGAAAATGTTTGACAACGATAAATTTATTACTTGCATTCAGGAGAAGTCAGCACTTTGGGACAAAAGTACAAAAGAATACAGTGACAAAAGTGCACGAGGAAAAGCATGGATAGAAGTTAGCGAAAATTTTATGACGATTGGGCAGAGTTGGACGCTTATACAATAGAATACTGGGAGTAGAAATTAGAACTAGAATATTGAGATGTTACGTACTGTCTTTTTATGTGGAGTTGAAGCCTGGATAATTACGGACGCAACTGAAAACTGAAAAAAAGACGTGCCAGCTTTAAGATGTGGTGTTCGAAAAATCAAAGAATGTGGAAAATGTCATAAACACAACACATTACAAACACTGAAATATTAAAAAAGATGAAAAAAGAAAAAGAAATATTCAACACTATAAAGGAAAGAAAAATAAGCTACTTTGGTCATATACTTAGTTATATATAAATAAAATTCCAAACAATAATTCATAACAATTTTCACTATTGTGAAAAATAAAGGTATTTTACTCTTGAGCGATATTCATACTTTTTGCATCATCATCATAGGTGGCTCGACAATCCGTTGTGGATCTTGGTCTGCTCACAAAGAAGTCGCCACTCCTGTCGATTCCTGGCAACTTCCCTCCATCTTCTAACCCTTAGAATCTGTAGGTCTTCTTCCACATCATCAATCCATCTCATTCGTGGTCGTCCTCTGCTTCTTGTGCCCTCTGGTTTTGAAAATGTTAATCTCTTCGTATATTCGTGATCTAACATCCTAGCAATGTGTTCAGCCCATCTAAGTCTCTGCACTTCAGAATTTCACAATATCTGGATCGGTGTATAACTCTTATAGTTCAAAGTTGTATCTTCGACGCCATAGCCCATTTTCATTTACGGCCCCAAAAATCTTTCCAAGAATTTTTCTCTCAAAAATACCAAGAAGTTTTTTATCATTTTGAGATAAGGTCCACGTTTTAGCGCCATATATCAAAACCGGTCTTATTAAGGTCTTGTATATATTAAGCTTTACTGCACGTTTTATATTTTTATTTTTTAAATGTTTCTGGAGACCGTGAGCAGTTCTGTTTGCTATTGCTATGCATCTTTTTATTTCGTCGCTTGTCGTATTTGTTGCGTTTACTAGCGATACAAGATATGTAAATTCTTTGACTTGCTCAAAGGTACGGTTGTTAATTTCAATTCTCTCTTGGATATTTCGAGGGTTTTTAGAAACCAACATATATTTGGTTTTTTCCTCGTTTACCACAAGTGCTAATTCACTTGCTGTGTCCGCAAGCCTTGTAAAATACTGCACCATGTCTCTCATACTTCTGCCTACTATAACTATATCGTCAGCGAATGCCAGAATTTGCGTCGATCTATTAAAAATAGTTCTATTCATTTTAATATTTAATTGTCTAATTGCCTTTTCCAAGGCAATATTAAAGAGCAGACACGCTAACGCGTCCCCCTGTCTTAGACCATTATTAATGCTAACGAACGTAGAGTTTTCTCCTTCAATTCTAACGCATGAGCTTACGTTTTGCATACTTCGCTTAATATTAATATAATTTGATATGTTATGGTTGAGTTTTATGTTTTAGACCTTGCAAAACTTTTTATGAATAATAACTTTTTTTCGTAAAATTAATAATAAAATAGTTTCCCATGTGTCCAACTCAGGAAGAGACGATGTATATCGACTGATTTCTACGTACCTCAGTGTTACTACCAATCTTTCCTCTGTACTTATGGAGTATCTAAATTGCGTATTTTCTTTTGTTATGTGAGGTCAAAAGATTTGATTGACATCCGGTAATATTGAAACTATTTATCATTATAAAGACCTCTTCGTAAAATCTCTGAAAAATTTCCATTGAATCGCGTTGAAAAAAAAAACGATGAACCCAATGCTGGTAATCCACTGGTTCTCTTAACAGTCCCTCCGCTTCCAATACAAAAATTGCTAATATTTATTTTTCAAAATTTTTTGAGACATTATGTCGCGCTTACACACCGCAGCAGATTAAACGCATAATGTGACGCAGATTTCACTGACGCTTCGTTGTAGGCATTTATGCTGAATATGGAGGGGCGACTAGGGAAAACATAATTTTGATCTCTGTCTATTAGGTGGAAACATAATTTTAGTATCTTTGTTAGTATCTCTCGCTAATTTCGTAATATTAACTGTAATTTTTGTCCGTATCTTTAGTAAAGACCTTTCCCATTCTACTTCGTCATTCAACTCTATCCATTTCCAACCGTTACCAGTTTGCTGCATATATATATATATATATATATATATATATATATATATATATATATATATATATATATGTATATATATATACAGTGTGACCCATTTACATTGGAAACACCTCTATAAAATTTGAAGTTGTTAACCGATTTTAACCAAATTTTTTATTAATGTCATGTAATAAAATGTCTATTGCGGGACAAAATATGAAATATTTAGTTAAATTTTCAGGGCATTCTACGATACTTTTTCTTCGTCGAAAATGTAGAATTTGTATTAGCGATTTTTTCATTAAAAAAATTTCTACGCCACTGGATTTAAAGTGCCTTCAAATAGCTATGACAAAAATTTCATTAAGATATATTTATTAATAACAAACTTATGACAACTTAAAATTTTAAAACTCACTAAGAAAAAAACACTCTGTATTAACGTTAAAAAAACAGTCTGTATTAACAGAAACATAATTTTAGTTTAAATACTAGTTGCCTCTACCAATCCACCATCTAATTGGATACATTTGTCGTAGCGTTTATGAATATTTCTAATTACATTTCTTAGTTGTTGGGGAGTAATTTCTGCACGTGCTTGTCGAATTCTTGCACAAAGTTCGTTTACGTCTCTTGCACCGGTTTGGTAAACTTTTTGTTTGATAACTCCCCAGAGAAATAAGTATAAAGTTGTGAGATCTGGAGACCTGGGTGGCCAATCTATCAACGGACTACCCCGGCCTCTCCAACGGTTCGAAAAATTTTCATTTAGCCATTGCTTTACGGTTCTGGCGTAATGAACAGAACACCCATCTAACTGGATATACAAATTTAATCGTTCATTAATTGGGAGCTTATGAATAGCATCCCACAAGTCGGTATTTAAAAATTCTAAAAAGTTCTGCGAGTTCAAGTTTTCTTCAAAAAAGAAAGGACCAATAACTCGCTCGTTCAGTATACCACACTAGACATTGATTTTTTGAGAATACTGGCTTTTACAGTTTATTACCCAATGGGGATTATCTGCTGTCCAATAGCGACAAGTCTGTGATGATACTACTCCATTTGTAGTGAAAGTAGCTTCGTCGGTAAACAACACTTTTTTTAGAAAATTTATATTGTTTAAATATTCCCCTTGGGCCCATAAACAATATTCTAAACGTTTTGCTTCGTCGCCTTCTTGTAATGTGTGTAAGAATTTTGGTTTAAAAGGTTTAATATTATTTACCTTAAGATATCGCCGAATACTCTCTCGAGGCACATTCAAATATAAACTGGCATTCCTTAAACTGGCATTAGGGTTATTTCTGAAATGATCTAAAATTATTTGATCATTTCCTCTTCTTCTTTGTAACGGGTTATTTTTTAAAATTAGTTTTAATACTGCACCATATTCATTAAATATTCTATTTATTTTGTTTACCGTACCGCAGCTAATATTAGGATGATCCACATGTCTGTCATTAAATATTGTACAAACTTCCCTGGCACTTCTATCGTTATCTCCCAAAAGACGTATAATTTTAATTTTTTCTCTCAAACTTAATCTTGCAACCATGACACAAAATATTATTAAAAGAATTTGAAGTAAATATTGTTGCAAATATTATGCATAAATTTATGCTAGAACTGAAATTTGTATGACACAAATAATGTAATATAAACAGTAATATCGTTGTCATGGCAACTGAGATTTAAGTTGTAGCATGTAAAGTTAATAATAATGTAAGTGCGTTACTTGCATTAAATTTTTATGCTATTTTAAACATTTTTTTGTCTAGTAGTGGTTTCTTATTAAAATTATTTGAAAAATAATTAGTTTAATGGTTATCTGTTGATACAGGGTGTTCTTTTTTGACTCGTAGCTTAGTGAGTTTTAAAATTTTAAGTTGTCATAACTTCGTTATTAATAAATATATTTTAATGAAATTTTTGTCATAAGTATTTGAAGCCACTCTAAATTCAGTGGCGTAGAAATTTTTTTAATAAAAAAATCGCTAATACAAATTCTCTATTTTTGACGAAGAAAAAGTATCGTAGAATGTCCTAAAAATTTAACCAAATATTTCATATTTTGTCCCGCAGTAGACCTTTTATTACATGACATTAAAACAAAATTTTGTTAAAATCGGTTAACAACTTCAAATTTTATACAGGTGTTTCCAATCGAAATGGGTCACACTGTATATATATATATATATATATATATATATATATATATATATATATATATATATATATATATATATATATATTATTGTGATATTTAAAGTCTTGGTGCGCCAAGCAATAATTAGCAAATTAATTTTTTTTTGATTAATTAAAATTATTTAATGATATGATTATGACTCTATCAAAATTTTTAATTCTTTTATCTCAGGGTTAAATTCGTGCTTCAATATCTATGCTATTACATGTGAAAGGTAAGGTCCAAAGAATACCGGAATAATAAAAAACACATATGATCTAACACTATATATTGAAATAAAAATAATGAAATAATTCACACTCAAAAGTTTTCAATAAACAAATCTCATATAATGATTCTCAAAATTTTGTTCTACGTACGTGAACAATCAAAATTAATGGTACAAACAATATTAATTGTAATCTCAAAATCCCAAACTATTCTAACTCTCCTAATCAAAATATTTATATCCTTTCTAAATTAAGTGTAAAAATTGTGTTATCAATAAAAGAAAAAACTGCATAAAACAAAAATATCTCTCTCTGATGATGAGTGGTCCAAATCCTTGTTCCTTGTAGACTATATTATCTCCTCTCAACCGCTCCCTATGTAATCAGCAATCTTACAACAGATTGTTGCAAGTATATCGTCCTTAATGATCTCCTTCAAAAGCACAAATCATTCAAATTATGATAGCCTTTCTCCTCTCGATAAACTGAATCTCTCGTTGGCCCGAGTGAAAAAATGACTCTTGGAATATCTTCTCTTTACGATAAACTGAATCTCTCGTTGGCCTGAACAGTGACTCTTGAAATATAAGTAGAAAAATATGACTTACAATATTTTGCTGCTTCAGCTTCTGTCAGATACACTAACTCCACAAAAACTCACTAACATTCAACACTACTGCTTGCTACTTCTCGGGAACCGCCAGAGAACAATCACTGTTCGTCTTACAGACTTGGAAAACCAACTGATTATCTTTTCTCTCTCCTAAATCTAGCTAAACTTTCATTCCTACATACCTATCCCACCTTTTTCAATCTCCGCCAATCAAAACTCGTCACAATTCCCCCATTTTTTCATTTCGATAACAAACAAATTTTTACCTATAATTATAAATTTCCTAAAACTTATTTACAAATAATATTTTTCTATAATTCTTAAAAACTAACAAAAACCTCTTTCTAAAATCCCTTCTATTGTCTTTAATCACTGCATTAATGTATTTGGAAAACCCGGTTCAATTGTCTTTGGATTTCACTTAAAATTATGCGGGTCACTCAAGTATAACAAAGAAATAATTTATGCATAGCTTACATTTTGTTTAGTACAGGTAATCCAAGAATTTAATAACTTTCCTTCTTCGAAATGTTTGTTGGTTATTATCCTACTTATCTGAATTATTTTAATGTTTTTAAACTTTGAAATATTTTAATCAACCCAATATTTTTCTCGATTTTACATATCATAACAAATCCCCGCCATTTGATCTGCCGAAAACTCTTTGTTAAATTTTAAAAATGACAAAAGTTTTCCAGGATCAAATTATTTCACTGTTATTAAAATCTATTCATGATATTGATAGATGTCGTGAATGTTAAAAATACCCCGTATATTTCCTGTCTCTATGTGCGCTAATTCATAACTATTTACCCCATTTTCCGTATTGACCCTATATGGACCTTCAAATATCGGCATCAATTTAGCACAAATACCATTTTGTAAATTCGACACCCTCAGTGCCTTCACTAAGACTTTATCTCCTTTCTGGAATTTGATCGGCCTTCTTCTTCGGGTTCTCTCTTGTCTTTGGAGATATTTCTCTCCACTTCGTCTCAATCTTCTTTGAACCAACTCGATCACTTCTTCGTATTGTCTGGGGGCGGTGTCTTCCCACGGTCTTGTAGGCATTGTTCCTTTCATTATATATAAAGGCGTCTCTTTGGTAACCGTATTTGGAGCACAATTCAAATAGGTCTCGATCTCAAACACTTTTCTGTCCCAATGTCGATGATGTTCTTCCGCGGCAATTCGTAGAAATTTTGTGACTTCTTGTATAAAACGCTCCGATGGGTTGCTCTGTGGATGACGGATGCTTATAAATTTTGTATCGATGCCCCTCTCTCTTAATTCCCTTTTAAAACGTTCGTTCCTAAAATATGTCACATTGTCCAATAAAATATTGTCTGGTCTTCCCACCGTTTCTATAAAATTGTCTATCTTCCTAAGTATTTCAATTCCTTTTGTGGTTCTGCATGCGTACAATTTAACATATTTTGAGAAAAGATCCACCATAACTAATATGTGTTTATTCCTTTGAGTTGTTGGTATCAAATCGCTCAACATATCAATAGCAACAATATCCAGTTTCTTCCGAGCTACGACGTTTTTTGTGACGTTTTCTTTTTTAAAGTTCCTACTTTTACACTTTTGGCATGTCACACAATTTCGAGTCACCTCTTTGGCTATTGTATAGTCCTGTCGACAAATGTAGTTCTCCCTGAACATAAGCCACACCTTTCTACTTCCAATATGTCCGTTGTCACAGTGTAATTTTAAAAAAACTTCTTTTGCCATTTGCTCCGTGATTACATAGAGTTCTTTACCATCGACCCTCTTAAAATATAGGTTATTTTCTTGTTCAGCCCTTTGCTTTTCTCTTTCATTCAATTCTTCCTGATTTTCCCTGATTTTGGCCAAAGAAAATAAGCCTGCTTCTTCTCTCATTATGTTCATGCCTACGTGGAGAGTTTTGTGATCCTCTTTGCGGAATTGTTCATCTCTCGTCAACGCATCAGCCAAAATATTGTCCGTTCCTTTGATATATTTAAATTCAAAATCATATTCTTGGAGTAAAAGAATGCCCCTATGAATTCTATTATTTACCAACCTATTTTTCATTATGTGTACCAACGCTGCATGGTCCGTTTCAATGGTGAATCTTGCCCCAAGTAGGTAAAAACGTAATTTGTTTACACAAAATAACACACTGGCAAACTCTAATTCAGTAACGCTGTATTTTCTCTCATACGTTTTGGTTACACGGGAAACAAAACATATTGGCACCTCTATATCGTCTTGTATCTGTGATAACACCCCTGCAAATTTTTTTATGGAAGCATCGGTCCTGAGAATGAAAGGTTGCTCATATCTTGGGTGGTGCACTCTTACAGCTGTGGAAAACGCTCCTTTTAAATTTTTGAAAGCGATTTCTTGTTCAGTTCCCCATTTCCATCTAACATTTTTCTTAAGTAATGCTATTAGCGGTATTTCTTTTGTACTGAGGTCTGGTATCAGCTTTTTGAAATAGTTTACCATTCCTAAAAATCCCCGCAAAGTTTTTAAATTGGTTGGCCTAGGGTAGTTGTTTATGACTTCGATTCTATCTTCTGCAAGACTAATCCCTTTTGTGTCTAATTTGAATCCTAAATACAATACCTCTTTTTGGAAAAACTGACACTTTTGAATATTTAATTTTAATCCGGCTTGATCAAGTTCTTCGAGAACAGTATGAATATGTCGTAGATGGCTTGTTATATCCGGTGAGAAAATTAATAAATCATCTATGTAATGTACAACAAATTCTCCATGCCTATTTAAAATTGTGTGTAATGCGCGAACCAAAGCAGCGCATGCACTTTGTAGTCCAAATGGTACTACCCTAAATCGGTGCACCACTCCGTCGATAGAAAAAGCGGTATAATTTCGACACTTTTCTGCCAAAGGTATTAACCAAAAACTGTGTTTCAAATCGATTTTGGGGAAAATGTGTGATCCTGTGATTCGTCCAAAAATGGCTTCTATGTTCAAAGGCGCTTCGTATTGCGCGATTGTGTGCGAATTAATGTTTCTTGCATCTAAACATAATCGCAAATCACCATTTGATTTTTTTACGCATACTATCGGGTTGATATATGGAGAGTCACATCTTTCGATCACCTTGTCTTTGATCATATTTTCAATTTCCTGTCCGACGCTTTGCCTGTATTTATACGGGATTGGATATGTTTTCGATTTAAAATTTTCTAAGTTTTTAACTTTAAAAGAATGTTCATAATTTTCTAAAATCTTCTCTATTTCCTTCTCCATGTTTTCTCCACATATTATTTTTCTTTCATCCTCAGTTTGTTCACATGTGTTCACTGTCCGTATTACTTCTTCACAAAATTCTGGATTCTCGTCCATAATTGCCATTTCTTCTCTGTCCTCTTCCGTTATTTCTTCTTCTATTTTTTCTTTATCTTTAATTTCTATCTGGTATTCCGAGCACCATGTTTCGGCTCCTTCCATTTTTCTGCTTATAACTTCCTTTTTTTCCTGCTTTCTTTTCGAACTCTTCTTCTTTTTTTTATTCTCTTTTCCTCTTCGGATTGATTTTTTTCTTGAGCTTTCGATTTATCCTCTACCGTCATATTGATTTCTTTATGTTTTTCTTGTCCATTTATCCTTTCAGAAAATTTTCTCCTATCTGTTTCCTTTTCTTCTTCTATGTTGTCTGGTTCTGCTCTGATTTCCAGTTGATTTTCCGAAAAATTGATGGTGATATGTTTTTCACTCAATTCATCAATTCCCGCTATCATATCATGATTTAGATCTTTGATCACCACACATTGCATAATATAGAATTTGTCTCCCACTCTGATCCGTACTCCTAAACCTTCGTTTACTGTCGTCAATTTTTTATTATTTGCACCCACTAAAGCAACCCTCGGAATCTTATACACAAATCTGTCCATATTTAATTCTTTTACTAGTTTTTTATTGATTAGCGAAATTTCCGATCCAGAATCAATCAGAATTTTAATCGCTTTATGTTTTATAAATGCATCTAAAAAAATTAGATTGGAATTAGAATTTTGTTTTTCGTTTCCCGCCAACTGTATAAACTCTCTCGGGTGACAAAATATACCGGAGAGTTTTTTACTTTTGTTTAGTGGATGCCTTATTGAAAATCCTGTCTGGATTCATTGAATACTTCTTCTTCCTCCTTTTCTATTGCCACATGATTCATCTCTCTTCTGTTTTGTCGTTGGAATCTCTGATTATTTCTATCGTCCCTTTGTTCGTTCGTATTCCTATTCGGAGGATTTTGTGCATCTCTATTCCTGTTGTGATTTTCATTTGTTCTATTTTGTGTATCATTCCGGTTATCGTAATTTTGTTGTCTATTGTAATTATTGTAATTTCTCGGCCTATATTCGTTTGTTGATCTGGGATGTCGGTTTCTCTGGTCATAATTTGATGAATACCTTCTTTCCGGTCCATTATATTGGTCATGTTGTCTTCTATTTCTCATTTCTTTTCTTTTCGCTTCTTTTAATTGAAGGAATTGGCACAAACTATCAATATCTTGATAGTTTCTCAAAATCACGTGATCTTCCAACGTTTCCTCAAAATGTCTGCTGATTATTTCTACCAGCTGTTCGGTAGAATATTTGTATTCTAGATATTTTGAATTGTTATATATCTGCAAAGCATATCTTTCTTCAGATATTCCCATTTTTTCGTGATATTTTCCATTCTGTAGCTCTTGGTTGATTTCTCTCTGTTTATTTTTCCCCCAGAAATAGTTGAGAAATTTATTTTCAAAATCTGTCCAATTTTCAAACTCATCTTCCTTGCTTTCATACCATAACGCTGCTCCTTCTTTCAAATGGTTTCTAATTGTTTCTTTGCAATCGTCAAAATATCTAATATGTTGTAATTTGGTTTTCAAATTTTTAACAAACGGTACTGGGTGTGTTTTCCGAATATCCCCGCCAAATTGTATTTTCGCCTCGCTTGTTCCATGGATGACCATTTCCCTTCTTTCCCCGGAATTTTGTTCCTTTTTGATTTCCTCCATTTTTTTTTCTATTTCTCGCATGTCTTCTTGTAAAACGTTTTCAAATTTTGTTTCTAATTTTTCTAATTCCTTTTTCTGGACAGTCTTAATATCCTTCATTTTAGTTTCTATTTCTTCTCTCTGCATCTCTAGTTCCTTTCTCTGGCAATTTTGTATCTCCTTCATTGTATTTTGGATATCTTTAATCTCTATCTCTTGTTTTGCATTCTTTAGGGTTATTTCTTCTATCTGTTGTATCAGTTCTTTCTTTATCCCCTCAACACGTCCTTTAATTTCCTGTTCATAGTTTTCCAGACGCTGCTCTATATTCCTGTTATTTAGTTCTATTGCTTGTCTTGTTTCCCGTTGGTTTTCTTCCATTGTTGGTTTTGTTTCTTGTTGATTTCTATCAATTTTCTTTGCTGTTTCATTCATTGTTTGTTTTGTTTCCCTTTGATTCTCTTGTATTTGTTGTGTCTGTAATTGCATTAGTTGTAATATTTTCTCTATTCCTGATAATTCTTTTTTCTCCTCAACTATTGTAACATTTCCTTCATTATCCGATCCTTCTTCAACAATTGTTTCCTCTTCTCTGTTATCCTCCTTCCTTTCTTGCATTTTGCTTTGACTCCTTGTGGTCGACATGTTGTTTCTTTTCGTTACTGTTTTTGTCCCCGCCAAATGTGAAATTTTACAACACTCTATATGTTTCAGAACACGAAAATATTTCTCCCCAAATGTATTAAATTTTCACGACAAATATCAAATATGCAATCAGTAAAATTCAAATAATTCAAAATAAATATCAAATGTACGATTGGTAAAGAAAATAAAATCAAATAATTCAATAGCAGTAAATATCCACTAACTACGATCAATCAATAAATCAAATTTATATTCCCTGGAAAAATTGTCAAAATACTTTCAAATTCAAATTCCCTCAATGTTATATGTTTTTATCTCTGGATCACCTGTACTTATTCCAGATCTCTTTCCCTTCCTTCAAATGTAAAGCTGCGATATTTTCAAGCCCCACGTTTTGGAAGCCAGTTATTGTGATATTTAAAGTCTTGGTGCGCCAAGCAATAATTAGCTAATTAATTTTTTTTTGATTAATTAAAATTATTTAATGATATGATTATGACTCTATCAAAATTTTTAATTCTTTTATCTCAGGGTTAAATTCGTGCTTCAATATCTATGCTATTACATGTGAAAGGTAAGGTCCAAAGAATACCGGAATAATAAAAAACACATATGATCTAACACTATATATTGAAATAAAAATAATGAAATAATTCACACTCAAAAGTTTTCAATAAACAAATCTCATATAATGATTCTCAAAATTTTGTTCTACGTACGTGAACAATCAAAATTAATGGTACAAACAATATTAATTGTAATCTCAAAATCCCAAACTATTCTAACTCTCCTAATCAAAATATTTATATCCTTTCTAAATTAAGTGTAAAAATTGTGTTATCAATAAAAGAAAAAACTGCATAAAACAAAAATATCTCTCTCTGATGATGAGTGGTCCAAATCCTTGTTCCTTGTAGACTATATTATCTCCTCTCAACCGCTCAATTCAACACTACTGCTTGCTACTTCTCGGGAACCGCCAGAGAACAATCACTGTTCGTCTTACAGACTTGGAAAACCAACTGATTATCTTTTCTCTCTCCTAAATCTAGCTAAACTTTCATTCCTACATACCTATCCCACCTTTTTCAATCTCCGCCAATCAAAACTCGTCACAATTCCCCCATTTTTTCATTTCGATAACAAACAAATTTTTACCTATAATTATAAATTTGCTAAAACTTATTTACAAATAATATTTTTCTATAATTCTTAAAAACTAACAAAAACCTCTTTCTAAAATCCCTTCTATTGTCTTTAATCACTGCATTAATGTATTTGGAAAACCCGGTTCAATTGTCTTTGGATTTCACTTAAAATTATGCGGGTCACTCAAGTATAACAAAGAAATAATTTATGCATAGCTTACATTTTGTTTAGTACAGATAATCCAAGAATTTAATAACTTTCCTTCTTCGAAATGTTTGTTGGTTATTATCCTACTTATCTGAATTATTTTAATGTTTTTAAACTTTGAAATATTTTAATCAACCCAATATTTTTCTCGATTTTACATATCATAACAATATATATATATATATATATATATATATATATATATATATATATATATATATATACAATGTGAGTTAGATTAAAATCTCACTGTAAATGAGAATATCGGTTAAGGAGAAAAAAAAAATGAAAAAACTATTTCAATCTTTTAATAGAAAACGTTTCGTGCAGTATTTCTCCACTTCTTCAGTTCTAATGATTGTAAAGTCATATAAAGATGTCAAACAATGTCAAATGCATAGGTTTAGGTGTTAGAAAATACATTTAATAACTACAATAAAATTACAGTAAAAAACACATTCAGAGTTTTTTTAATTTTATACAAACTTTAAAAAGTCACAAGAATGTCACAGTATGTTAACAAAAAAACCATATAATATAATACAATACTTCTATTCTATCGCTGATGTACAATATATCGAAACATGAAGCCAGGAGCAAAAGTAACTTGTTTTAATTAGAAGTTAGTGAACAATTAAAAAAATAAAAAAAGATTATAAAAAAGGCATGGAAAGTTAACTTTATTATTGGAGACAGAAAAGCAATTAAAAAAACAACTACTATTTTTGACAGAAAGGGCTCAACTATTACGAAGAGAGAAACAAAAAATAATATGGCTTTCTATCTCTGGAAATCAGACTTTGTACCAAAAATCAACTAGATAACAAAAATACTCGTTTAAGCAGAACAGAATAGAAAAGTCAAATTTTTTATATAAATCTATTCATTCACAATTATAAGAACTGACTTATGCAGAATTTAAAAGTATCCCGCTGATAAAGTCGAAGCCATAAAGGGATTTGCCTCTTCAGGTAAATAGTAAAAAGGGCCGGCTTAACGAATTTTATATTTTATTTGTCATTTACATTACATATTTAATTTAAATAAATATCTAGATAATTAATGGAAAAAAATATATAAACTGATGGAGTATTAGAATTAATTAATTATTATATTTTCTGTCTCGATTCTTTATTAAATATATCCAAATTTTGAAAGTCATAAACAATTTTTGGTTTGGTAAAAAAAATTGCAAGTGAAATAATAAAATGGTGAAGTGAAAATTAAAATGAATTAATGTAGACATATACATATAGCTAAATATGATTATATTTTATACTTTATGTAAGGAAAGAAGTGTTTTAATTGTTAGTAAGGTATAAAGTATGTAAAGTTGGCAACAAATGGGAAATTTCTTTATTATTAATTTCATGAAAAAAACTATTCTTCATAAACATTTCTGCATTTCATAGAAATCAATAATCAATAATCAAATTTATAAAAGTTTAAGTGGTATACACCGAAAATCAAAAATATTGATTTATGCTTAAAAGTGAAGTGCTTTTAAATTTAGGTGCAGCATAAAATGTTATTTTAATTTGGTTGTAGGATTTAAAAATTATTTTTAAAAATAGATTCATGACCTTTTAATGATGTATCAGTAGGTGCATTAATTTTTAATTTTATTTCTAATTTACCTTATTCAATATACAAAATCAACAAATGCAAAAGTATTTTTTTATTTACTTTTTACTTTAAATGTATTATTTAATTATTAGAAGGCCATGAATCTAAACTTGGACATAATTTTTAATAGCTACAAACATTTTAAAATTACATTTTCTTGCATATCTAAATTTAAAATCACTTTACTCTTCAGTATTAATTAATAATTTTGATTTTTCCTATCTACCACTTAATATTTTATAAGATTATCTGTTAATGATTTCTATGTGATGCATAACCTTCAATGAAGAATCATTTTTTTTCGTAAAATTATTAATAAAGAATATTTCCCATTTTTTGCCAACTTTTTCAGACATGAAACGGAAAACAAACATAACAAGTCAACATGAATAAATATGAACCTTTTAAAACGAGTAAATCGGTACTCACCGAAGGGACCTCAGACGTTCAGATACAATTAGCGTCTCTTTGTAAAGACAATGAAGTCGACTTTACTAAAGTAACAAGACATTTACTTAACACAGACACTACACAGTACTCCCCTGAGTTAGTGATAAGTTATAGTCTAAAAAAATCATTATGAAATTGACTGGCCAGTGTGAAAACTAGTGCCAATAAAACACAAAACACACACAAAACATTTTCTTCGTTGAGACTTAAAATAATGATTAATAACAATAATTATGGGAAATTTGTATGTTTATACAAAGAGTTTTTTGACATTATGCTTGAATGATAATATTTGATCTGATTATATATACCTATATACAGTCGTGCTATGCTTGGCTATTATGCCGGTCCTGGCAGCTTTGGTAGCTGTGATAATTAATAGACAATAGACTATTTACAAGGGATTATTCAGTTTTACAGCTGTTATTTAAATAACTTTTATAATGAGACACTAAATTTCTGGATACAGTATACCGATGACCATTGACCACGCAATTGTGTTGGGGTACCTAGAATTAGTGAATGTTAATAACCAATACATCCATAACATTCAATAATTCTAGGTTCCCCAACACAATTGCGTGGTCAATGGTCATCGGTACCTTCTATTTTCAACCTTTCTTTTTAATCAGATTTATATAAAAAATTTGACTTTTCTATTTCTTCTATTTAAACGAGTATTTTTGTTATCTATAACAATGGTGTTTATAGTTGATTTTTCGTACAAAGTCTGATTTCCAGAGATAGAAAGACATATTATTTTTTGTTTTTCTCTTCGTAATAGTTGAGCCCTTTCTGTCAAAAATAGTTGCTTTTTTTAATTGCTTTGGAGTCTCCAACAATAAAGTTAACTTTTCATGCCTTTTTTATAATTTTTTTAAATTTTTTTAAATGGTTTACTAAGCTCTAATTAAAACAAATTACTTTTTCTCCTGGCTTCATGTTTCGATATATTGTACATATGTGATAGAATAGAAGTATTGTATTATATTATATTGTTTTCTTGTTAACATACTGTAAGTTTGTATTAAAAACTCTGAATGTGTTTTTACTGTAATTTTATTGTAGTTATTAAATGTATTTTCTAACACCTAAACCTATGCATTTGACATTGTTTGACATCTTTATATGACTTTACAATCATTAGAACTAAAGAATTGCAGAAATACTGCTCGAAACGTTTTCTATTAAAAGATTGAAATAGTTTTTTCATTTTTTTTCTCCTTGACCGATATCCTCATTTACAGTGAGATTTTAATCTCACTCACATTGTGTATTTAAATTTATACGGTTGTACTCCTTTCAATATATATTATATATATATATATATATATATATATATATATATATATATATATATATATATATATATATATATATATATATCATCGAACCACTACACACACTCATACTTATAACTAATTATTGTTTAACAGTATTATTTATCAGTTTAGGCTTGGAATGGATTGGATAATACTCATTATCGAAAACTCGAAAAGTTTTATTTAATTCGAATAATATGTATTCCACTAACCACAAGTTTGAGATTTTAACTGTTCAGCGACGATTATTAATAATTAGTTTGTTTTACTAATATATACTATGTATATTATGTTTATATTTTATTATAATTCATATAAACATTATTAATGCAAATCTGAAAACGACTATATCATTTACTATTAAAGACAGGTTTAACATGTTGATTTTGTGTTTGTTGCTATTCATTTAGGTATATCTTGTAGTTTTAATGTATATAAATGTTAATAGCTTTTACTTATTAGCATGCAGCTTGGTTATGGACTCTTTTCGTATTTTTGTTTTCTTTAAAACGTGATCTTGATTTTAAATATTTAATGGGGATTTAAATAGGTTTTAGTTATCTAGGTATATGTAAAATTATTAAATAGTGAAGCAGAAAAATTTGAGCCTTGCATTTATTAACCATTTTTCTTCCAACAAGTACGAACTAAAACGATTGAGCTCTATATCGACTGTTTGTTATTCTAATTTAGTTTTACATTTTCTGCTTAATTAAAACATAGCTGTGGTAAATACATAAATAAAAAGATTGTAAAAATCATATAATTTGCGAAAGTGTATAATCACTACTCCGTTAGAGAGTATTACAAATTTTTTTGCAAAAGTAATTAGTTTAAAATTTCTCTTTTGCATAAGTTATTGTACAGCGAAACATATCAAGTTGACGATATTCGGTAAAAATTACAGGGTTTTTATGTTTTTTGATGTATTATTAAAAATTAATTTCCATCAAGTAACCTCCTATTCCATAATCAAGTTTAATTGGCAGCGGATACGCGTAGAAATAGGAATATCCGAAAAGCAGTTTGGACGTATTGTCAACCTTCTTGTGTTTGTCGGTATCATTTCTCTTCTTACCAATATCTCCCCGATTACTTTATCCCATGTCTGTCTTGTTCTTTCTCTTTTTTTGTTTTTAAATATTATTTTTGCTTCCCCCACTCTTCTTACTGGTACGGTATCCTTCATCCGGTGTTGATGACCCCACCATGTCAGCTGTCTCTTTTATATAAACTTTAATGTGGTTTGTTTTTTCAGTTCGTTCCTTATATCTGTGTTCCTTATTCTATTTTGGTAACTCCTTCAACTCTTCTTAAAAACTTCATCTCTATAGCATGTATCTTGCTCTTTTGCCGTACCGTTAGTACCCATGATTCGCTGCCTAAAGTCGGTACAGGTCTATCAACTGCTTTAAACACTTTCATTTGTGTATTCCGTGATATTTTTTTTATATAAATTTTTTGTTCATTGTATGATATTGTTGTAGCGTTTTCTTTACTCTGCTATTGATTTCTGCTACTAGAGATGCAGTTTCTTCTATTATTACTCCTAATTATGTAAAAGTTTTAACTTGTCCTATTTTTGTTCCTTCAATTTCTATCTTCTTTTGCTTCTCATATTTGCATAACTTTTGTTTTGTTAATATTTATCTTCATTCTGTTTTATTGAGTATTTATTTCCATATTTCCAAATTATTTTGAAGTTCTTTTTCAGTTTTTGCAATTAGCACCAAATCTTCAGCAAATACTCCTTTAGAGATTGCTGCTTTTTGCAGGTTTCTAGATCCTACATTCAGTTTTTTACTTCTTTTTGGGCATGTCTTAATAATTTCGCCCATAAATATAACAAATAGGCATTGTTGTTCTCATTGTATTTTTTTTTGTATCATTCTTAGTAACTTGTTGTCCATCGATTTTCGTCTAATATTTTCCATATTTTCTGTCTTAGTACTTTATCGAAGGATTTTTCTATGTAAAGGAATGCTACATATATTTTCTTTTTCTCTTGAAGCGCTTTTTGTGTTATCTGTTTTAAAGTAAATATATGATCCTGTATACTTCTACCACTTACCACTTCTAAATCCACTTTGTCTAATGTGTGTTCTGTCATTGTTTTTAATTGTTTGTTTATTATTTTTTCTAAGAGTTTCATACATGTATTCTCTCCTTTCTCCTTCTTTGTATATGGGTACTATTGGGTATACTGACACTGTCCAATCTTTCGGTATATCTTCATTTTTCCATATTTTATTCATTATTTTTATTAATATATGTCCTCCATTTTTTCTCATATTTTTTATAATTTTTGTTGTTATTCTAACCACTCTAGGAGCTTTTCCATACTTCAACGTTTCTATTCCTTCTTCCCCATTTATTGAGTTTTCTGTATTATTTTCCAATAATTATTTTGTTCTTCATTAATGTCGTCTTGGTTTATATCCGTTACCAGTTCTTCGAAGTATTATTTCCATCTTTTAACTATTTCTTTTGTTTCTGTTATTAATTCTCCATTTTTATTTTTAATATTGTATATTTCATGTTTTTTTTGCGTTTCTACCATCTTTAGGGTTCTGTAGAATAGCTTTTGGTTAACTGTTGGTATCTTCTTCCATTTTCTCTCCGAACTTTTTCCAAGTGTCTCCCTTTGCTGTTTTTACCAATACTTCTACCTGTTCTTTTTCATCTTACTTTTTTATTTCTTCGGACCACCACGCTGCCTGCTTCTTTGTCGAGTCTCTTTTACTTGTCCGCATACTTCCTTAGCTGTATCCAGTAGCAGGGCCTTGTATTTGTTCCGTAGATTGTTTTATCATTATTATCGTATTTCTTTTACTGTTCTAAGTTTTTCGTTTACTTTTTTCTCAAATATTGTTTTTATCGTCTCGTTTATAATCGGTTTTTTCTTTTCTGTGCTAGTCTTTTTCTTTTTTTGATTTCTTTTCGTATCTTTGTTATTTCCATGTAATGGTCGCTGCCTATATCGGGTCCTCTGTCTACATTTGTATCCATAATGTAATTATAGATTTTTCATTTCGACTATTTACTTCTGTAGTATACATGTGGATTTCCTTTTTAAAAATGTTAAAAAATGTACTTATCAGTTATTGCCATATTATTTAAAGTGCAAAATTCTAGCAATCTCCTTCATTCTAGAATTCAATATAATGTAGTATTCGTTGAACTAAAAAATCATATGATAGTGTACTACTTGTCAAATATAGCTTGAGACTTTGTTTTTTTTGATATAAGACTCCACCTTCGATGCGTAGTGGACAGTAGCAAAATTTATAATTATTATTTCCTGATCGCTAAAAGCAGTTTGCCACAAAAAATATTGTTGTGATGGAAGAGCTGTTATTGTGATTGATTTAAGTTAACATGAATTTTTAATCAAGTTAAGAAAGCAAAATCTTGTCAAAATCTTGTCATATCCACACAGTTTTCCCAA
This sequence comes from Diabrotica undecimpunctata, assembly GCF_040954645.1. Classification (NCBI taxonomy): domain Eukaryota; kingdom Metazoa; phylum Arthropoda; class Insecta; order Coleoptera; family Chrysomelidae; genus Diabrotica; species Diabrotica undecimpunctata. Next base: position 76,426,434 of record NC_092810.1, read on the forward strand.
TAAAATCTAAATTTTTTGAGTTATTCGTTACCGTTTAAAAACATGCTTTTTTGGCGTGTAATTTGTGAACTTTCAGTCACGAATAACGGCAAAAATGTTGACTTTTTAAAAAAACTTTAAAGAACATTTTTGTCTTAAAATTCACTATTCTAGCTATTACCATGGTTTTGTTTGATAAATTTTTCTCACCCCCGAGTTGAGGTAGTAACAACCCCCAAAGAAAAAGCACTTAATGTCATAGAGTAGATTTTGATCTTTAAGCTATTTTTTTCTGAACAGAAAACCGTCATATCCTGGATTATTAGACGCCTTTATGAGATCACGCTAACTTCGTTTAGTAAAGCCCTTTAAAGCCCTAAAGAATTTTTCTTTTCTTAAAAGGTTGTAAGTTTAGTTTTCTTATCAAAGATTTGTTTTTCATATCATATTAAAACATTACTAACTGTATTTTATTTGTATGTATTGGGCTACAGTGTGAATAATATATTGTTAATGATAATATCCATATTGACAAAATGCAAGACATCAAGTTCTTCTAATTTACTACATTTATTACCTAGCGGTTTAGTTTAAGGCAGGCATTTTTTTTTAATTTAACGTAATTTTACTACAGAAAAAATGCATTTTGTAAATGTTTACGGTTAATTTGTTTAGTTTGAAATCAGTAACAACATAAACATTTAAATTGTACAATTTTAATTTTGAGCGTTCCATTCATTTCATAACCACGTGGTATCGGAACAGTGACTCAAATACATTCATTGTAACTAGCTATTATCTATTTCAAATTCAGATTTTTTAAAAATAATTCAATAATAGATTAATATTAATTGCATAAATATTAATCTAAATTATTTTTATTGTTTAATTTTCACCACCACGTTACACGAGCTTTGATGAGTTGACTCAAAAAAGTGACTTTTCAGCACTGAATACATCCAGTCGTCTATTCAACTATGAATTAGTTTTAATGCCTACTGTGTCCTTCTAGAAAATGTTCGGTGTTACACGATTTTCTTTTTCAATTATGACAATAGGAGAACTGCCTGTTTCATTTTAAGAAAACTAAAAATTTTATATTGTTTTTTTAATATATCTTACATTCTCCATGGTTTTATGATCACCATAAGCACAATGGCTCAGTTGATTACATTCAGAATATCGACTTACAAAAATACAATATAATACCAAACTATAGAATAGTAGAAATATAAATCTGACACAAAAAAACGATTCGGGTGACAAGTAAATATATGTAATAAACATCGTAATAGTACAGATGACAGAATAAATAAGTCTAACTGCTGTTAAAATCGGCAGAAGAATTTATTTATCGATTTCAATTAACTTTATGATTTCTTTTTTGTAATATTATAATACACATAACATATTATAACCAACATAGATCGGATCGATAAAATTTAAGATATGGGCGATAATTCCACTTCCGTATTTATTGTTTAAGATTAAAAACAATTTAGTTTAGTATATATAAAATTAATTATTCTGCAGGAAGTTAATGAAAAACACTGTATTCTGCTAAAACGAAATGCATTTTTCATGTAGTCGGGATTTACTTTAATTGAGATCGCATGTGGATCAGTGTTGTTTTGCATGTATAGATGTGGCTGAAGAAGCTCAAGCCAAGAGTACTGCCAGCCCTGCTAGTCGTGCAGTCCGTAGAGGCAACCGAAGGCTTACGCGTAATGAAAGCAGATACCATTCAGGTAAGGAATAGTAAAAAATTTTAAGGAAAACTGCTCTCATTCATTTAAGCTTGCAAAATCATATATTTTTTAAGTGATTGTAATATTGTACACCCGTTAATATTTACTTAATGTTTTATTCTTGGTCGTTTTCTACTATTTTTGGCAGCTTATAACTTTTCTACTACGTCGTAAGTTTTTCTGAGTGTGTGCATCTTTGTATATTTATTGGAAGAAATAAACAAAACATACCTATCAAAAAAATTTAAAGGGATCCTCATGTTTTGTATTGTGAATATAGTGTTTTTTTTTTTAATAGTGTAATCATCTTTTATTTATAAGTTATAAGCTACGAGAATACCCAAATGAGAATAGCACGAAATAGTCGTGCTATTCTACCAAAGAAATTATCAATTTTTTTTAATTAACAAACTTTTTCGCGACATTCGTTGATAAAGGTATCTAACAACTACTTTTGATAAATTAAGTGATAACAATATGTAATAAACAAAATATGCAAACGGTTAAATGTCATTTTTTACTTATAAACAATATATATATATATATATATATATATATATATATATATGTATATACAATGTAAGATCGCTAATCCGTTTTAAATACTAAAGATGAAGACCAACAAATCATATGGAAAAGTGAAACAATTTTACTGAAAAAGCATATAAAATCCTTTAAAATGAGTGTTTGTATTATTTTTGTTAATTTTGTTAACTCGGGCTTAAAGGGTTGTAGGACATTATTTATTTTTTCTTAATTCGTGTAAAAATGCCAATATAACTAATACAAACAAATTAATTTCCTGCATGTTATTTCGTCCAGTTATTTTAATTGTTTAGCTTTAAATCAGAGTAGTTTTGCAAACCTATTTTACAATATTTAGCATAAACTTTTTAAACTTTATATAACTTAATTTGACCTTTTACTTCAATCTGGTGCTTTCAGTTTTCATGTATAGCCAATAGTTAACACATAACGTTGTAGTTATGTTTTTTGTGCATTTTTAGAAAAGTATTAATAATTTTCAAACATTCAACTTTTGAAGTTATTTTTGCAATAATTAAGCAGCAAACTAAAAAAAAATACTTTGCAAACCCTCATTTTAAAGGATTTTTTACGCTCTTTTAAAAAAATTGTGTCAATTTTCTCTATAATGTACTGGTCTTCACCTGGTAAAATCAAATAGGAATCTTACATTGTTTATATATTGTTTATAAGCAAAAAATGACGTTCAATCGTTTGCATGTTTTTATTATTACATACTATTATCACCTTAAAAGCAGTTGTTAGATACATGTATCAACGAATGTCATGGACAAATAATATCCTTAGTTCTCTGGTCTATTTAGTCTAAATACATCGGAGCTAAATCATACCAAACAGATTTGTTGATAAGTAATGCACAATAAGTAGATCACTCTGTTACTCTGGTTCAATCTTTGTATCTTTTATAAAAATTATTTCCTGACCGATTTCTGATACTATAAATCAATATATATATATATATATATATATATATATATATATATATATATATATATATATATATATATATATATGAAATGACCAAATATATGGCCTAGGAGGACAAATTCGTTAAACTTCCCGTGCTCGAATCGGTATCAATAAAGTGTTATGAGCATTTCGGCCTATCCCAGCCTCATCAGACACTTGGGCTGATACAAATTCAAACTCGGAAAGTCCAACGAATGTCTCCCAAAACTTCACTACAACAGTAGTTGTATATATATATATATATATATATATATATATATATACAGGGTGGTCCTTAAGTAATTGTACAAAGAGAAACCGTAGATTCTGCACTTTAAAAGATTACTATTTAAGCCAACTTGCTTTAATAAAATGTTGATATTAAGAAAGATACAGGGTGTTAAAGTGGAAATTTAAAATGTTATTTTTCGCTATAACTTTTACGTTTGTAAATATTTTTGGACAAAAATTTACAGTTAGATGCTTTTGAGTAGGATAAATTATAATTTTATACTTACTTTAATGTAACTAATAGAGGGCGCCACATATGCCACATGTGTGGCATAAATTTGCGCTTCACTTTTTTGCTCTTTAAGTTAACTCTATTTGTGTTAAAAAATATTAAAGATAAATTATTTTTACAAAGAAAAGGTATACTTGTTAGTAACCTAAAAAAGCAACCGTTTTCGAGATAAATGCATTTTATAACTCAGCTTCACAATAATTCTTAGTTTGATATTTGTGAGGTAAAGCACTGAATACATGTAGATAAGCATTATTTATTGTTTACTCTTATTAGAACAATTCAAAGATGAGAATGTAACATCGCAAAATGCTTTGTTATATGTGCTAAATGTCTTATTGGAGAAAAGATATTTCATCTTCTTCTTTAGATGCTGTGTCCGTATTCAGACGTTGGCCGTCATCATGGTTACAATTTCCCTTTGCTATCACTTCTTAAGTTTCTATAATGGCGTTGTATTACTTTTTCTCTATTGTAAAATGCTAAAAACCCAAAATATGTGGTTTATGCAAGATGGTACACAATCACATTCTAGAGAGAAGGCAGTTAGAACATACTTAAATACAACTTTTCTGAACGTTTGATTGGTCGTGGTAGTCATATTCTTTGGCAATGTGGTGAGATATTGATATAATTATTTAATTCAGGAAAAATCCGAAAAGATTACTTATTGTTCATTACGTAAATTGTTTACTCATTTTTATTAGGACAAATAGAAATTAGAGCACAGGTATTGAATAACACATATATGTGTCCTGTTTCATCATACTTTTGCTACAAATCTAACCTGAAAGACTCAGTATTTTTACAAAAACATCATCGTTGTCCTAATAACCGATATTGTTATAAATATAGTAAACACACAGGCAATTTAGTTCAGCATAATATTACTTCGTTAGTAAATCATAATAGTCCATTTGTTCGAGATGTAATTATAGTTACTCGTAAGCTGTAACGTAATCATATAAATAAGTAATGTCATCGATATATTCATCCATTATATATTATAGCCACCACGTAACCCCGAATTTAATCCGCTTGATTTTGGTGTATGGGGCGCATTAAAACAACGTGTCTATAAGAATCCCATAAACATTCGCAACCAACTATGGAAAGAAATAAATACTGCAGACGTTTCTTTATAGAACCAATGATGCTATTTAATATGAGACGATCTTTTATGGAATATATTGACAAATGAATTAAAGAAAATGGTGGACATATCGAACATTTACTTTGACAAAAACTTATGTTATTTAGTTTAACTATTTCTTAATTTGGTTTGTAAACAAAATGTTTTGATTATGACTTTAATTTAACATAAAACGTAAAATGTTTGATGTAAAATCCTATTATTCTGTTATTTTGTCAAATCCTATTATTAATTACCCTGCTGATATATTTATTTTATTTAATATTTCGTTAACTATTAACTTAAGTTAAACGTATTTTATACCAAAATTCAGAAGAATTAATGTTTTTGTCTATTTGTTCTTCGTTGCCTAGAGTAATTGCCTTAGATCAGAATTATGCAGCTGATTTTTAAAATGCGATTATCTCGAAAACTGTTGAATTTTGAAGTTATTAACAAGTATACCTTTTTTTTGTTAAAATAATGTATCTTTAATATTTTTTATCCTAAATATAGGTAACTTAAAGAGCAAAAAAGTTAAGTGCAAATTTATACCACATAAGTGGCGCTCTCTATCAGTTATATCAAAGTGTGCATCAAATTATAATTTCTTATATTTATAAGTACCCAGTTGTAAATTTTTATACATACATGTTTACAAACATGAAAGTTATAGCGAAAAATAAAATTTTAATTTTGCACTTTATCATCCTGTATCTTTCTTAATATCAACATTTTATTAAAGCAATTTGGCTTAAATCGTAATATTTTAAAGTGTAAAATCTACTGTTTCTTTTTGTACAATTACTTAAGGACCACCCTGTATATATATATATATATATATATATATATATATATATATATATATATATATATATATATATATGTTGATGACTTATTACTAGCCTTACCTCCAGACAAGATTCCAGGTATGTTGATGACTTATTAATAGCCTTACCTCCAGACAAGATTCAGGCCACCTTGTCTTTATTCAATGAGTTTGATCCTCATTTACAGTTCACTGTTGAACTTGAGGACTCTAACACAAATAGTATTCCCTTCTTAGACATGCGTGTCATTAGAATGGGAGATAACACCCTTACTACAAGTTGGTACAGGAAACCAATGGCCTCTAATAGGTTTCTCAACTACCACTCTTGTCATCCCTTTAAATATAAATTAAACCTTATTAAAGCTTTAAGCTGCAGGCTAAATAGACTGATACATCCGATTAATCGAAGGGAATCCTTTCAATTACTTAAAAATATTCTGATTGAGAATTCCTATCCATCCTCCCTTATTAATAAATACCTTTATGCTCAAAGCTATGGTTCTTCTTTAAATGACATACCCAATGGTGACCAACTCAGAATAATATCAAATAATTCAATTAATAACACTGTTCTGCCTAATACTGTACTTGGGAATCCAACTACCCATTACTCATCTTTACCTTATTTTCCTCAAGTTACTGAGAAACTCGTTAAACTGTACAAACATAACAACGTACCGGTTAAAATTGCTATTAAGAATGCTAAGACTGTCAGAAATTTGTTTTCTAAAACTAAAACACCTCTGTCCCTTCTGGAACAAGTTATGTAATATATCATATACCTTGTGCTGAGTGTGACTCGTGTTACATCGGTCAGACAGGGAGATCACTGAGAGGGCGTTTTACGACTCACCGCAGTGATATTAATTTATCTAAGCATACTTGTGCTCTTGCCCAACATGCTATCAACACTAAGCACGAAATAAACTTTAATGAAGTTAAAATTCTTGGCACTGAACGCAATCTCGTTAAAAGACAGTTTTTAGAAATGTGTTCAATATTAAAACATCCTAATACCCTTAATAAGAGAACCGACATTAGTAATTTGAGTCAAATTTATCATGCATTAATTTTACAGAATTAGGCTTGATATGTTGTTTACTTAAATTTTGTCCCACATTGGGGTTTTGTTATTACATTTTCATATAATAAATTTAAATAAAAATAAAATAAAATAAATTATTCCTTCCTTAACTAAGATTTATCAACTTACATTTTATTAATATTTGTCAATATCACTTTTACATAATTAAGTAATTGTTCTTTTTGATGAACTTGTTTGATAAAATTTAAACTGAAATTGATTCATAGAATCTTTTTCATTACGGTCCTAAATGTTTGAACCTTTGGACTGTGGAAGTTGTATTAATCTTCACCTGTTAGCTGGCTAACTAGTGACGTCATAATATTATAATATATGATATTTTGGATTGACTTCGCATGCTTTGTTCTTTGTTGACAGATCAATCACTGTTGGGGTAAATGGTGATCTTAACCACCTTTTCCTTTCATTGTTTGGTTTTTTAACGACAAGCTGTCAACCAAATTTATCACATTTTTTGAATATACCGCCTTATTATATAGAGGTTGGTAGGTTGCCTTGCTGTTTATGTCAATTTGACCTCAAGGCCACTTCTCTTCACGTTGTTTGCGTGGGTGTTAGACCTGTAAATTCATTTATCGGCGAGACTCAGTAAGCTAAAGACTGGTAACTTCATTTTATCTTATTACTATTAATCTTAAATAACTTATAATGTTACCTAAAGTTAAAATTAAAATCTAATTTATTAAATAAATTTGTTGGAAGTGCATTCGTATGATCTTTTTAGTTCTTTACACTTTAAAATAAACCTTAATGTTTTTTACTTAAGTTTTTATAATAACTTTTTTATACATGTATGTTTATCACATGTTCTTTTGCTGTGCTAATTTTGTTAAATTGCAAACTATACCTAGTTTCAATTAATTATTTTATACAACGTTAACTCTGAATGTCCAGTTTCGTAAGTTTTTTCATATTTTTAACATCATTGACTGCTACATGTCTTTGTAAGGTAACACACTTTTGTTGTAACTTCTCTATGGATGTTTGGTTTCATATTGTTCTTTTTAGATGAACTGATGATGCTTTCTGAGCAGAAAGCGAAACGTCTTCAATAAATAGATGAAGTAGCCACCTTCTTTGTCTTTTATTTCTCCACTTTGACCGAAAAACCCACCACTCTTCGAGTGTACCTTAGTTTATTTTGGATTGACGGTCGTACTCCTTTTCTCGATATATATATATATATATATATATATATATATATATATATATATATATATATATATATATATATATATATATATATATATGTATATATATATACATATATATATATATATATATATATATATATATATATATATATATATGTATATGTATATGTATATGTATATGTATATATATATATAGATCCTACAGACATTGATGCGTCCTTACATTTATGTTTTTGCATGTAATGCTGCATCCACCGCATTGTTGCGTCAATATACGGACGCAGGATTACAATCGCTTATATTTCAAAAATGGTCGTTACCAATTTCTCCTAACTGACATCAGGGGACACTCGTAATCCAAACAACGGATGTGGCGAATTTGCATATAGTTCTGAGTTATAGCAACAAATTTATTAAGGATTTTAAGTGACGCAACAATGGTGTTAGCATGAAATTTTTGTGGATATATTAGTTCATGGTATCTCCTGCAGGAGGCGTATGAAACAATGGAGTATACTTCATTGGTGTATATTATTTTCATTCTCTCGATTATTCTGCGTCATTTCAATTTGGCAACATTGCTAACCGTCTGAAATACCATTAAATATATAGATGTTTTGCAGTAACATGTAGGTAATAGAGTTTAAGTTGTAAATATGTATATTATTTTTACAATATTACTTTGATGACATTTCATATTTAAGCTTTTTACTAAAATCGCATCCTTTGAAAATGTTTACAGCAACCTTCATCTAGAAGCTGTGGTACTTTACTCTTGTACTTTTGTTTTTTGTGATTTTTTAAGAATGTATATTTCCGATATATGAAAAGCTGGTCTTGCGAACAACTTTTATTTGAAAAGCCTTTCGATATTGTAAAAGAACAAATTCAGATTCGGGGTGGTTAATTAGTGATAAATTTAAATACAGGGACAGACTTTTAGACGTTTTTCAAAAACTAGATAAAATATATTTTTGTGCATGATAAACCTGATAACGAAAGTCGCATAACCCACCCACCTTGAAACGATGTCAGGTACGTGACGGGTCAACATCAGATTTTTTAACATTTTAATAGATAGGTGTTAGAAGTTAGCCTTTATTTTATGAGTAGAAAATTGAAAAAGGTACGATAGTTAAACAATCCCTTCGGAACAAAATTAAATACTTCCAAAATGTGTATTTTTATACAATTAGTTATATTTAATTTAAACACGAATGCACAAGTTTAAATGGATGTACTTACGTTACTTAATTTAACACAAAGATTGTTTTATTGAGTTTGCTTTATACAGTATCAATTAATCTATAGGCTAAAAACTGAACCTGTCAAGAAGTCAGAGAATTTTCAATCTGCTAAAAGATGAATGGTCCATACCAAATCATGAAATCACTAAAGGGACATATCTGAAGAACAAAATGTTAGATTGGTGTAAACTCAGGATTACTACTGATGCAGTAATAATAGCACAGCCACACAAAATAAAAAGAAAAGTGTCTACTACGCACTAAGCTAGTGTAGGTATTCCGATGTATTTTTGTGCATATTTGTTAAATATTTACGAGTAGATCCTCAGTTACGGAAAGTTTCTTTAGTGGCAAAGAAAGATTTATTGATTTGTAGCAACTGATCTAAAAATTTTCAAAAATTATTTATTGAAGAAAGCAGATGAATCTATTCAACATTTAAAGAATAATAAAAATAGTAAAATAAGCTACAAGTTAATTATATAATACATAAAATTAATGGAAATAATTTTCTGCCGTTTGATTTTATTGAATCGTGAAAGAGTTGGCGAAACGGAGCGCATGCCAATTCACGTTTATTCTGAAACAAGTACTCATCAAACATGAAGAGTTTTGAGAAGCCATAACACGTACTGAAAAAATATTGCTAACTAAATTCAAAAGAGTTGTAATTCGTGACAAAGGAAGGGGTATTCCGGTGCTCTTCAGCATTGACCTACAAGAACACACAGGTGTTTTGACAAATTGAAGAAAAAACTTTGTTGAGGATTCAAATATATATTTGTTCCCGAAAATCGGTACAAATAATCCGACGACCGGTTATAAAGTTAAGGAAAAACATGTCAAAATGAGTGGAGTAAAAAATCCTGGTGCCATTACATCAACGAGATTATGCAAATATTTAGCCAGCCAAATCTTCAACATGTAGCCGAATGATATCGAACAACTAACAACTTTTATGGGTCACATTAATGACGTACATAAACAGGTGTATAGATTGCCTGATGACTTATGATACATGTGATGTAGTATAAGCAAATGATGCAGAATTAGATGGTAGTGAGTTAGTTTGTCGAACCTGAAAATGTCCCTACTATCAACAAAAAAAGTCATACTCTGGTGCCATGTACTTTAGACCAAAAAGAAATTGCAAAAAAATTCTTTACAGATCACATAAGAAACAAGACACCACCGAAAAAAGGAGAGTGTGAAGAACTTAAATCCAGCAATACAAATATTTTTGGCAATAAAACATAGCTCCAAATTAAGGTTTTTATACGAAATATTTACCGATTGAGTTAATTTGTGATGCAATTTGACACTGGGCTGACAATCACGAGATACATTAATGCCTGCCGCTAGTTGATGGTTTATTCTTACTTCTGTGCTTATAGCACATTCGAAGTAATTTTTTGAGTTCAGTGTATTTTATTCAATAGAATGTAGTATTTTGTATTAGTTTACTATAGTTTTAAATTTCTACTCAAGTTCTTTATTAAAACGAAAATGATTATTGATTTGTGTTATTTTAAATGTTTCACTTCATTCCTATAGTCAACTTTGTATCTCTTTGGAGATAATACTCTTTTTAATCTAAGAGGGGATGAGAAAAGAGAAAATTTTCACGTTTATTGAAAAAAGTTTTTGAACAAAAATTATTAACCATCTTTAGTTTCAGAGCTTACTCTTTTATTAATAATATGTAGTCTTTAGTTTAGTTTAGTTTTTTAAATTTTTGGTCTTATCAAAAATTGTTAAAAAAAAATAATCAACACAGTTACAACTGTTTGTTACTTATAATATTTTTTGAGATATTCACCTACTTTGAAGTAATCCTTAAAACGAAAAAACTTTCAACTGCATTTTTCTCAAAAATTATCTTGTGTGATTTATATTTAATATTAGTCTGGGTATATAAATAATACGCTTTTTCGAATTTTGTTACAAAAAATGGAATTTGTTGATGTCGATACCGTTATAAGCACCATTTTCTATCATCCAAAAAAAGGAAATTAAGTGTTTTTTCGTATTATACGATTTTTTAATATCTAAAAAATTTCAAATGTAATAAATATTTATATATAATAAAAGTTATAACATTAATTATGCCTGATACATTATATTTAAGATATTTTTTAAAGTTACAAATAGTTAAAAAATATGTTTTTGAAACAGTACGATTACTTCAAAACTAATTAATATTAAAAAAAATGTGATTTATAAACAATTCAGTTCTGAATGTAGCTCATAACTTTTGTCCGCAACTTTTCTCGGTAAACACGAACGTTTCTATTCTCTCACTTTTTATTTTTGATACTTTACTGGTATTTCAAAAGTGTTTGAAATACCAGTACAGTGATACCAGTGATACCAGTAAAGTATCAAAAGTGTTCAAAAACACTGATAATTGTTAATAACTTTTATTAAAAAGGTTTTCCGATGCAACATAATTTACATTATATCTTTTTTGAGAAATATGAGTATTTTGGACTTTCTATAATAAAGTTATTAGTTTTGACATTATTATTAAAATATTCGTATATCATGTAATACTGAAATGTGCTTAGAAAATTATGAACATTCTGTATAGTGCCTTAGTATTTGCGGCATATTTTGATTAACTTTTTGACTTTTTCTTTTTCTTTAATTCTTACTTTAATATCTTTAATTCTCATTTTATATTAGTGATATTCCTGTGAGTCAATAATTTTCATTAATAACACTATATCAGTTTTTCCTGATTTACAATTTCTTTTCGTTTTGTCGTTATGGCTTCATTTATAAAAAAATGCTACTCATTATCTAGCAGACAACCTTGAGAATATAAGATGGCATTTTCTACGCAGACATATTTTCTAACAGAGTACAGATAGTATTTAGGATGACATCAAAATGAATGATAAACTGAACCGAGGTATTTGATAATGGCAACGTTGCGGATGCAGAAACAGCTTTAGTATGAACAAAAATACCCGTTGCGGACACAGAAATGTCGGCTTGCTGTAATATGGTATATTGGGACGTTCCAACGATGGCAAAATATGTGGATGCAAAATTGCTATCGTAGTGAAAGTAAAAAATCATCTTCTTTATTCTTAAAGTATATAGAAAACTGAGTTGACACTGAAGTAGCCATGGTTGCGGGATAGTCAACAACAGTCTAAAATTTAGATATATTTCAATTTTTCGAGTGGACGCACAAACATACCTATAATAAAATGATGCAGCAATGATGGTAAGATTTATATATATATACATATATATATATATATATATATATATATATATATATATATATATATATATAGATAAACTATACTATAACAAATACGTTTTAATTAAATATTTTTGTTTGTCTGCTTTGTAAGTTAAAATTTAATTTTGTTTGATATGTTCTCTTTCGATAAATAGACGTAACGAAGTGATATAAAATATTAAAATTTATCATACTTAAATGTGCTTTCCTTATTACTAAGTAAAAGGGGTAACCAATATGTAGTTTGTAATAAAATCTGGTAACAAAAGTTATATTTTAGAGTTATCGCTTTGTGTCATTACATTACATTTACATCCATACAGTAGGTGTGACCATTATCTTATAAAGTTTTACCATTGTATCGCGTCTTGTCTTATTCTTCAATGTTTCGTGAGTTATTCCGCATATATACTGAAACCTGTGAATTTTGTGATCAATGTCTTTAATTTTCTTGAAAGGTGTGACAAACTAGGTAATAAAAACGATTCACTTGTTCTAGAGGATGATCGTCAAATGAGTACTATTTTTGTTCTTATGGGGTATTTACCTACGTTAAATCATAAGTTTCGATTTTTTTATCGATATTTTCGTGTTGAAATTCTTATACTATATACATATATATATATATATATATATATATATATATATATATATATATATATATATATATATATATATATATATATATATATATGAACCAGAAGTATTTGCTGACAACGTAAGGAAGTAAACGTTAAATAGTGCAGCAATTGCTGCAAACTCACTATTTAACGTTTAGTTCTTTATATATATATATATATATATATATATATATATATATATATATATATATATATATATATATATATATATATATATATAATTAGCTAATCGTCGCTAAAAAGTACTGTTTTTATTTATTTTAAATGATTTGTATTCCTATATATATATATATATATATATATATATATATATATATATATATATATATATATATATATATATATATATATATATATATATATATTTGGAATATATTCAATGGTTGAATAGCAGAGGTTTTATCGGTCAATAATTGGCAAATAAAAGACGTCAACTACTTTATTGCTTTATTTGAATACGTTTCGCTTTTATTTTTAAAAGCATCATCAGTTCACTACAAATAAAAAAGATTTTAGAATATAAGTAAACAAACCAACAGGGTTCATACTTACAAAAACAATTTGTAGGGTTTTTTTAAAGATGTTATAAAAACTCTACGAGAGTAGGAGATCCTCCCCCAAAAAATCTCCTTATAGGAGATTTTTTGTTTTTTTTTCGTTTTTTTTTTGTTTTTTCCTATAAATTTAGAACCTAACCACGTTTATAAATTAACTCTAGTCTACGTTGTTTGGAAGTAGCAAAATGGGTTATAACGTCATCGTAAAATTTATTAAAGTTTTGGAGATATTTTTAAAATTTTTTGTTCTATTGACATTTGAGACAAGCTTGACATTCTTTCTTGTTTCATGGTGTTTTGACAATATGTTTTGATTCTTTATCTCGTTCATTTGAGGCCGACGTTGGTGGTAATGAGGGAATTAATGACAATAATTTATTAAATTCTGTAAGTTTTTTGTAATGAATTGCAGTATATAAAATTATACATATCTTGTAACTTATCCCAACTTTCGAAAATATTTGGATCAGCATATAAAACTTTTAATTCATTTTCTAATTTTATTTTATTAAAGAATGATGGATAATTTTTAATTAACCTGTCTAATAAAAATCTTGGAAATACTTTGGCGTAACTTTTAAATTTTGAATCGTCAAAGAGGTCAAAAATTTGCAAATCTTCAAAATTCGAAAAACGAGTATCTATTTGCATACTAATAGTATCCAAAATTTCAAAATATACTCGTTTTTCGAGATCTGTTTCTGGGTTATGCCTTTGTCTTTTTTGGGGGGTTCGGAAATATCAAGCAAAACGTCACTGCGTATATACTGGAAATTACTATCATGAAAATCTTTGAGATTTTTCACCAGTTTTGTTATTCTATTTTTGGAATGAATAATGTCAGTTAACTGATTTTGAACAACATTGAATATCAAATCGGTTTGGGTAAACACTTTTTTAAAAATATTTAAAAATATGTTAAAAGAGTAATCATTTAATAAAGTTTTTACACCGATTGCATCACTTTCAAAATCGTCGCATTCAATAATAAAATCAAAAACTTCCAAAAGCGGTTCACGAAAATCTGCTACAGTGAAAACTAACCCGAAATTTAAAATTCCATCGTGTCTGACAAACTGTTGGCATTATTTTTCGAAACAAACCATTCCAAAAACATTAGTCCGTTTAGGCGAGCTTGAGAAAAATGAAACAAATTCGCTTAAGCTGGCAAAAACATTTTTTAAATTTTTTTACTTTTTTAATTCATTCTATGCGCATGAGAGTGAGTAAATAAAGCTTGCGGTGCAATAGTTTTAAATTTTGCCTGGAGACCATTATCACAGCAGCGCCGTCATAAGTTTGCCCTACCAATTTATTTGATATCAAAAAATTTTAATCTGTCCTTTAAAACACCAAAAATATATTCTGCCATATGGCTTTTACTCACGTCTGCAAAACCTAAAAACCTCTCACAAATATTACCACATAACGCGTATCGAACAGCAATTGTTAATTGTGAATGTTTCATCTACTTCTAGTGAAAAGCAAATGGTTTCCTGAATCTCAGATTCAATAACGTCAAATTTCAAATCCAATATATATATATATATATATATATATATATATATATATATATATATTAATGTGATATTATAAGTCTGAGGTGCGCCAAGCAATTAATTAGCTAATTAATTAATTAATTAAAGTTATTTAAATGATGCAATTATTATGATTCTATCACACTATTTAATTTTCTTATCTCAGGGTTATACTCATGCTTTAATATCTATGCTTTACATATGATAGGTAAGGTCCAAAGAATACCGGAATAATAAAAAAATATATGATACAACATTATATATTGAAATAAAATTCACACTCAAATATCTTCAATAAAAATATCGCATATAATGATTATCAAAATTTTGTTCGGCGTACGTGAACCTTCAAAAATTAATGGTATATACAATATAAATTAAAATTTCAAATCAAAATTGTTGTTCCAAATCTCCTGATCAAAATATTCCTATCTTTTCTAAAGCAATTGTTAAAAAATGTGTTGTTAATAAAGAAAAACTGACGAATGGTAAAACTATCTCTCTGATGATGAGTTGTCCAAATCCTTGTTCCTTGTAGACTACACTATCTATTCTTAGCAGTCCCCTAGGTAATCAGCAATCTTACTACAAATTATTGCGAGCCTATCGTCTTTAATGATCTCCTTCAAATGCACGTATCGTTCAAATGATGCTAGCCTCTTCTCCTCTCGATAAACTGAATCTCTCGTTCCGGCCTGAACAGTGACTCTTGGAATATAAGTAGAAAAATATAACTTACAATATTTTGCTGGATCAGCTTCCGTCAGATACACTTACTCCACGAAAACTCACAAACATTCACTTCTACTGCTGACTACCTCTGGAGAACCACCAGAGAACAACGACTGTTCGCCTTCAACCCTTGAAAAAACAACTGATTATCTTTTCTCCCTCAAAAATCTAGCTTAACTCTCATTCCTACATACCTATCCCACTTTTTTTAATCTCCTCCAATCAAAGTTCGTCACACTTATCCCCATCTACCATTTAGATAACAAACAACAATTTTACCTACAATTATAAATTTCCTAAAAACTATTAACATGCTAATCGGTTTCTACAAATTCTTAAGAACTAAAGGAGAATTATATTTTCTAAATATTTCTATTCTATTGTCTTATTCACTGTATATCGACGTACAAATCTATTTGGAAAATCCGCTCGCATTGTTCACGATTTCACTACGCTCACTCACGTCACTCGAATATATTTTACAAAGAAAATAATTTATGCATATCTTTAAATTTTGTTTACTACAGGTAATCCAGGATAATGGACTTTCATTTCTTCGAAATATCTTTTATTTTGCACTTTGAAATATATTAAAAGCAAACCAATATTATTTTCAACTTTACATATCTTAACAATATATATACAAATATACAGTATATCCGTAAAGTATGGAATAAATTCGATATTTCCTAAATGAAAAGCCTTTTTAAAAAAATCTAAAACACGTCGATTTTTAAATTTAATGTTCTACATTTTACAATAAAATTTCATTATACAAGGTGATACACATTACAGTGATGACGTCATTGGCTCTTTTTTTAAATGTAATACCCTGTATTTTAGGACATTTTTAGATCGATAAAAATGAGCTGATTTCAAAAAAGTATAATACTCGGGTATAATGGATATAATTTGAAAGATATGCGCTTAGAAAATAAATTTTTTATTATCAATTGCAAAAAAGTAGCCTACTTCTAGATTTTGGTAAACTGTAATTATTTTTAGTAACGTTCAATAACAATTAAGTAGTACAATAATTGTATTAATTCGTGAATGTTCTGTATTATTGCTTAGAATTAATTTTAAGTAGAAATGAATTTGAGTGTAAAGCAAAGAATTGAAATACTAATGATGATTGTGTATGGAGAAAAATCGCGAACTCAGATGAAAGTGTGTAATTTATTTAATGATAAATATCCAGAAATACTCATCACGCAGTCAACAGTAAGTAAGATTGAAAAGAAATTCCGAGAAACTGGTACGGTTGAAAATGCTCGCAAATCAGGTCATCTCTCTGTAAATTATTGTAGCGTTTTTAAATAAAACGAGCGAGATTTTATAAACTAAAAACTACTCCTAGAAAGTACGCTTATATATAAGAGTCACTATGTACTAGAATATTCGGGAGTAGCCCACCTCTAATTCGCCTATTTGACGGGTTGATCTCTCTCTCGCGCTCGAGACATCGCCGGAAAGTTCTAGTCGTTTTCAAGATGCAACCGTTACACGGGCCACGCCGAATGCATGTTCGTAACACTGCTTCCCTCTTAGATCTGAGCGTCCCGATCAGCAACTCTATATGTAGGCTCAGGATGGCGGAATCAACAGGACTCTCCAGCTCTACATGAACCCCTCAGAAAGAAATAACAGTCTACTGTCTTTGAAGGACACGATCTCTTCGGATTAATGCAACACACAGTAATTCTTACGCCGGTTTCTCGAAAGATTACTTCAAGCATGCTCCTGACAATCTTCCAATCCAGATTATATAGTGCATGGCCTATCTTGGGTAATGCAAAATTCTTGATGTCGTAATTGCAGACGATTTTCTTCAAATTAATTAGAGAACGCCATATATCCTCGTAGGTTGTCCTGTCTGTATACGACTTCCTGGTCACCATATACAGCAAAGATCGAGGACCGTCTTCTAATCTCAGTACTTTCCCAACTTTGGGCTGCTGATTTTTTAACTCGTCCAAACGACCGAACTTCTTATAAAATACGAATGAGATTCCTGTAGTCGTCTCAAGATCTTGGGCAACACAGTGGGCCAGAGAGACGTTATGCGGAACACTAAAAAGATCCTGCTGAACTTCTGTGGTCACGCCGAATCTAGCACTCTTTCTCTCTGCGTAATTTGACATAAATTCATTAAAGCTTGGTCGCCGGCCATCTTTGATCTCATGTTGAAGGGTTCGGGCTTCTTCTGTTTTATTTGAGCCAGCATAAGGTGCAAGACGATTTATGTGAACTACTTTTGGTTTACCTTTCGGAAACTTCTTAATTCGGTATATTACGTCATTTATTCTCTTTTTAATTTCATACGGACCCTCCCATTGGCAGTTTAGGAGACAAGCCCAGACGACTTTGTGGATTATAAAGCCAAACAAGATCACCTACTTCATAGCTTTCATTCGTGCATCGAGAATCGTATTGATCTTTCATTCTGTCACTGGCTAACTGGATGTGTTGTCGGGCAAGTTCATGAATGTTCATTCTTAACTTCAGATGGTCGACATAATCTTCGATTGCAACATGTTCCTCGGAAGGTCTGCAGCCAAACATAAGGTCGCAGGGCAAACGAACTTCACGACCTAACATCAGGCAGGTTGGAGTCTGGCCTGTAGTTTCATTCACGGCCGAGCGGTAGGCCATTAGGAATAAATGAATGTGCTGGTCCCAATCTCTTTAGTGTTCTGATATAACTTTGGACAGGTGTTTACCCATCGTTCGGTTCATTCTCTCAACCATTCCATCTTATTGAGGATGTAGTCGTGTCGTTCTGGTCTTATTAACACCAATCAATTTACAAACGTTTTGGAAAAGGTTTGACTCGAAGTTTCGCCCTTACTCGGAGTGGATCTCCAAGGGAACACCAAATCGGCTAAAGAATTCTTCAACAAGTACCTCTGCAACGGTAGCAGCTTCTTGATTTGGTATCGCATACACCACAGTCCATTTCGTAAAATAATCCATGGCTACCAGGATATATTTATTTCCATCATTTGTCTCTATAAGTGGACCTGCAATGTCGATTGCTACTCTTTCCATAGGACTACCAACATTGTACTGTTTCATGGGTGCCCTCTTTTTACCAACTGGACCATTACTGGATAGACCATTACAGTTTACATTTCCGGCACCATCTTCTTACATCATCTTTACAGTTCACCCAATAGAACCGTTCTCGAACCTTTTGCAGAGTCTTCGTAATACCAAAGTGTCCACCTGATCCACGGACATGTAACTGACGCAATACTTCTGACACTTTACTTTTAGGTACAATCAACTGAAGCTTAGATTCTGTACCATCATCGTTTTCAAAGGTTCTATACAGAAGATGATCTTTTAGCACTAGGCAATTCCATTGACTCCAGTAACACTTGACTTCGGGACTACATGCACTAATGTCTTGCCAAGAAGGTCTTTCACTTCGACGCATCCAATCCAATACTCTTTTTATGCATGGATCATCTGCTTGAGCGTCTTGTAGCTGTTGAGGCTGCTATTGATCATTAATGACGGTGGTTCATCTCACGTGGCAAAGTCGTTCTTCTAATTTAAGACAGTGATTACAATTTGCACTGCACGGCTGTCTCGAAAGGGCATCAGCATTTGAATGAACTCTGCCAGCCCAGTATTCGATCTGTTCTAGCTTTCTAACTGTTGTATTATTTTCTTGCAATTTACGACGAATGTGACCTACGTCGCCACCATTCCAACATCTGGTTTCGCGTCTCTTCGGCATCATGTTGCGAACTACTTTCCGTACGATTTCCTCCAGACGTTTATCGTTTCGTTCGGTGCTCTCTTCAGAGGTTCGTACTCGATAGCTCCGTGAGTCTTGACTAGCTGTTTCGTGCTCCAAGGCAATGGCGAGCGCTTCATCTAAAACTTTCTCTCTTCCTAGTCGTAAAGGTAGTTCACTGTCCCTCAACCCATTGACGAAGGTATCTACAGCAATGTCTTCCAATATGTTGTCTGGTGCCTCTGGATAAGCCAACAGCGCCATACGAGCAACATCTGCTTCAAATTCTTGCAAACTCTTACTTGCTCGTTGAATTCTACTTCTTATTTGTACTTTGTAGACTTGTTGTAGATGAGCATCTTCGTAACGTTTGTCTAGTCGAGTAAACAAGGTCTGGTAACATTTTTCTTGACCCTTAGAAATCGATCTTAGGATATCTGCAGCATCACCTCGTAAAGCAGCAGTCAAGGAAACAGCTTTTTCTTGTTCTGTCCAATGATTGGCTGTCGCAATAGCTTCAAATTGTCTAAGGTATATGGACCAAAAGGACTTTCCATCAAATGGTGGCAATTTGAATCTCATATGATGTGTCGTTTCGTCTCTCGGTGATTCTTCTTTTACTACCGGATTTAAGGCTACTGTATTAACTGGTGGTAGCACTTTCGGGTTAGTTATCATGGCCACTAATTGTTTGATCTTCTCTTCTACGTCTTTTATCTTGTCGTTTACATTTTTCTGTATCTTATCGAATGTTCTTGAGACTTCTTCAAATTTCTCATTGTTTTGATTACATACTTCTTTAATTATTTGAGAAGTCTCGTCGAATCTTCTAGCAACATTTTCGAACTTCTCGTCATTTTGTCTAGCTGCTTCTTTAATAAGATGAGAGACGTTTCATCGAATCTTTTGGAAACATTCTCGAATTTATCATCGTTTTTTTCTAGAAGATTCTTCAATCATTTGCGAGACATTTTCAAATTTCTTATCATTTTTTCTAGAACTCTCTTCTATCTTAATTAAAACTGCTTCTTCTGCTGATTAAAAATGGAATGTCTCTGGGTCATCTCCATTCTTGTTAAGAACATTCTTCAGTCGTTCTTGGAGGATCTTCTTGGACCCGCTGCAGTCTTCATCGCGTTCTTCTAGTTGCTCACGCAACTGTTTTACTGAAAGTTGTAGTAGCAGCATCTTTGGTCAGGCACACACGTATTTTTTAAATGTTCTTGTTTTTACAAAGATCACTACCGAACTACGCGACTGTTCCCGACGAACAATACTTTTCAAAAGTTCAAAAGTCTTTTTTTTTATTTAGCAATCACTGCTGAATTTATTTCTAAATCTCACACGGGACACCAACTGTAGCGTTTTTAAATGAATCGAGCGGTTCGAATTTATATAAATATATTTATAAGTTTACAGTTCGGTAATACCTTATCAACTAAAAACTACTCCTAGAAAGTACGCTTATATATAAAAGTCACTATGTACTAGATCATTTAGGAGTAGCCCACCTCTAATTCGCCTATTTGACGGGTTGATCTCTCTCTCGCGCTCGCGATATCGCCGGAAAGTTCTAGTCACGTCTAGTCTAGTCTAGATGCAACCGTTACACGGGCCACGCCGAATGCATGTTCGTAACATTATGTTACAATATTAGATGTTCTACTTGCTTTTGAAGAAGATGCGCACACTTCTGTTCGTAAGGTTAGTAGTGATCTCGATGTTTGCAAAACAATTTGTGTAAAAGTAAGTAAAATGCACAGGTGTACAGGAATTAAACGAGAATGATTTAGATAAAAGAATACAATTTTGTATTCAGCACAACAAATGGTACAAGAATTAGAAAACGTATCTTCAACAATAGGTGTAAAAATGAACATCAGTAAGACCAAATTTATGACAAATTTAGTTCCCAGCGAACACCTAATCATCCAAAATCAAGTGGTAGAATTGACAGAAAAGTACATATATCTTGGTCATGAAATCAGAATAGGCAAGGACAACCAGACCTGCGAATTTCAACGACGAATAACACTTGCTTAATAACACTTGAATAAAACGGAAGAGATTTTACAAAGATCACTACCGAACTACGCGACTGTTCCCGACGAACAATACTTTTCAAAAGTTCAAAAGTCTTTTTTTTTATTTAGCAATCACTGCTGAATTTATTTCTAAATCTCACACGGGACACCAACTGTAGCGTTTTTAAATGAATCGAGCGGTTCGAATTTATATAAATATATTTATAAGTTTACAGTTCGGTAATACCTTATCAACTAAAAACTACTCCTAGAAAGTACGCTTATATATAAAAGTCACTATGTACTAGATCATTTAGGAGTAGCCCACCTCTAATTCGCCTATTTGACGGGTTGATCTCTCTCTCGCGCTCGCGATATCGCCGGAAAGTTCTAGTCACGTCTAGTCTAGTCTAGATGCAACCGTTACACGGGCCACGCCGAATGCATGTTCGTAACATTATGTTACAATATTAGATGTTCTACTTGCTTTTGAAGAAGATGCGCACACTTCTGTTCGTAAGGTTAGTAGTGATCTCGATGTTTGCAAAACAATTTGTGTAAAAGTAAGTAAAATGCACAGGTGTACAGGAATTAAACGAGAATGATTTAGATAAAAGAATACAATTTTGTATTCAGCACAACAAATGGTACAAGAATTAGAAAACGTATCTTCAACAATAGGTGTAAAAATGAACATCAGTAAGACCAAATTTATGACAAATTTAGTTCCCAGCGAACACCTAATCATCCAAAATCAAGTGGTAGAATTGACAGAAAAGTACATATATCTTGGTCATGAAATCAGAATAGGCAAGGACAACCAGACCTGCGAATTTCAACGACGAATAACACTTGCTTAATAACACTTGAATAAAACGGAAGAGATTTGACCAATGCGTTCTTCCTATTATGACATATGGAGCAGATACTCTCACGCTCACAAAAACAACAGCACTAAAAATGCGAGTGGCACAAAGGCGCATGGAAAGATCAATTCTCGGCGTAACAAAAAAAGACAAAATAAGGAATCAAGACTTAAGGAAAAGAATAGCCAAGCTGAAATGGAATTGGGCAGGTCACATAGCGAGACTGAAAGACAAGATGGACCAAAAAACTAATTGACTGGCGCCCACGGGAAGCCAAACGCAGCAGAGGACGACCACCAACACGCTGGATGGACGACATTAGACGAATATCCAAGAAATGGCAACAAGAAGCACAGAACCGTGAAAAGTGGAGAAAAATGGGAGAGATGTCCAGCAGTGGAAGAGGTTGGATGATGATGATGATGATGATGATGATCTTTAGTTAATAGTACCTACTTTAGTTAATTTATTCCCCAGTACAATTAATCTTGGAGGTTTTGATAAAAGTTTATGGTTTCAACAGGATGCTGCGCCTCCGCATTATGCTTTAGATGTTCGAAGGTATCTAAACGAAATTTTTTCGAACAGATGCATTGGAAGACATCGGAAGGCGCATATTGAATGTCCAGCGAGGTCGCCAGACCTCAATCCTTTGGATTATTTTATGTGGGGTCATTTAAAGAATGTTGTTTATGAAACGAAACCTGCAAATATTGGAGACTTAAAAACAATAATTCGTAAAGAAATAAACAATATTTCTTAAGAAAGCATAAACAAGGTTCTACAAGTTTGGGTTATTGTCAAATACAACAAGGGCTACAATTCGAACATTTAAGATTAAGTCATGTATTAATTACTGGATTACTTTCAAGTTATTTATTATTGATTTATATATGGATTATTTGGAATCAGCTCATTTTTATCGATCTAAAAATGTCCTAAAATACAGCGTGTTACATTCAAAAAAAAGAGCCGATGACGTCATTACTGTAATGTGTATCATCTTGTATAATGAAATTTTATTGTAAAATGTAGAACATTAAATTTAAAAATCGACGTGTTTTAGATTTTTTTAAAAAGGCTTTTCATTTAGGAAATATATATATATATATATATATATATATATATATATATATATATATATATATATATATATATATATTGGATACTTTTTCTAGACATACATAGATATATTGATAACAGTATTCTACTGATATCCTATTTCCAGAAGTTGTTTTCTTGTGGCACAATAATTTCACTCAGGTTTTAAATGTCAATTATACCATAATCTATTGGTAAACTATTCTTTATGTCAAGCTTTCAATTGTGTTTACAATCTTTATCAAGAGCTTCTAAAAAAATACAAAAAATCTTACAGTGAAACTAGAAAAATAAATTTTAACTCACCCAATAAAATTAGTTTTGTTAATAAATCTATACTGCTAAACATCTTAAAACTATCTTAAAAAATATCTAATGAATGTTTCTCTAAATTTAGTAATTTTGAAAACTTTTTGAACAAAAATAATTCAATTTATAAATAAGTTAGAATAGCGACCAATTACAAATGAGCCTCAATGTCATGAATGCCAACTTAAAATTTTCATTTCTGACAATATTGTCAAAAAATTAAATTTTGTTTAAAAAAGTCTCTTTTATTTAGTAATAAAAAAGAAGATTTATTCATCATTGATAGATGTCTAAACAATGTAACAAATATATGGAATATGAAATTAAAATGTGATATTTTAATGAATAAACTATAGAGAAATAATATAATTATAAATTTGCTTAGATTTTGAATTTCTGATCTTTTGTTTAAATTATTATCACTTCTGCTAATACAAACCATTTCTAAAAAAGTCCTTTTGAATTTATTACTTTCATTACATAAAATTTTAATGTTATCAAAATCCATAATATGGTCTTTGTCGATTACATGCTCTGCTAAAGCACAAGATGGTTAAATTAATGTAATTAAATTTAGCAGAGCGTGTAATCGACAAAGACCATATTATGGATTTTGATAACATTAAAATTTTATGTAATGAAAGTAATAAATTCAAAAGGACTTTTTTAAAAATGGTTTGTATTAGCAGAAGTGATAATCAATAATTTGATGCAATTACTATTTTAACAGGAAAAACTCACAATTTAACTTTAAATTTAAAGTTTTATGACGTTTCAATTCCCACTTCGGAAATTGTTCTCAAAATACAAATATTGATAAATTAAACAAATTTTGTTTTTTGTTACTAGGTGAAAAATTCTTCAAATAATTTAATATTATCTGACTCAGTTATATTCACAATTCAGACATATATTATACATTTTTCGTTCCTGGGACGAATTTATTGTAAGATAGTTTATTCGATTACATGAAATCAACTTTAACTTGAGAATATCCGTCAGAAAAATCATAGCATGTGATTCAACAATATTCAAAATAATAAACACATTGAGATCTACTTTATCTAAAACTAAACCTAACAATGAACAAGAGAGAACAAAGAATTGTATTTATAAAATGCCTTGTGAATGCGATCAGTTTTATTTAGGTAAAACATCAAGACCATTAAATGTTAGAATAAGTAAAGATCAATCTTATATTAAAACTAGAGAATTTGATAGATCTTAAATATGTGAACACGCATGGGAAAATTAACATAGTGTTCCATCTCATTATAATTTACTGCATGTTGTTTCCCGATTTTACTTTATTATTTTAGATTGATATCAGTAATTCTTAAAGTTTGAGTAAATTAGCTTCCCGAAATCTATTAAAAGATTAAAATGTTTATCAGTTTTACATATTTCTGGGGAAAATTTGTAGATAATAATCCCTGTCTTTAGAAATTAGGTAGTTTTAACATTTACAGTTAGTCGAATCAAGCGGTTCATTGTTCTCGTGCCCGCTACGTATTTATGTATTTCTGAGAAGGACAATACGTGTTTTCCCAAGATAAAATTTTATAGTTTTTAGAAACGACCTTCCCTCCACTAGGGGCTTCTGTTGGACGTTTTGTAATGTATTTTTGGGAGTACCATTCGAAACTCAGTTCTGTACACACGTTTAGTACTGTACACATTCAATAAAAGTTCTATCAAAATTGTCGTCGTATATTATTTTAATTTGATAAAATAGTATTTTATAGCAACTATATCTCACGGTAAACTAATCGTGAGCCGAACACATAGAGTTCAATGGAATGATTCAAGTAAAGTCCTAGTAGAAAGAGAAAAATCAAAGAAGCGGCTCTAATTATGCTAAATGAGATCAATATTTTCGTAAATTCCTAGGCAGACTGCAGTAGGATCTGGTTACCCATATTTAAAGAGGAAGTTAATAAAAGGAAAGTACCACTATTAGTAAGTCAGTAACATATTGAAGATACATCATTTTTATGTTTTTTAAATAACACATATAAATCATTGAGAGTAAACTAAATGTAAGACCAAATACTTACCATGTAGGGCTATGAGGTTTTTCCTGTTTTTTTTTCTCATGATTTACTATGGAGTTACTAACAGGAAAATTTTACTGTCATCATGGCATGTGGTTGTCTTTTTAATGACGAATCACATGCTATGATTTTTCTGACGGATATTATTAAGTTAAAGTTGATTTCATGTAATCGAATGAACTTACAATAAACTCGTCCCAGGGACGAAAGTTAGCAATATTGGCAATATCAGTTTAAATTCGTCTAATTTGAAATGTATTGGATATTAAACAAAAGACATCAGAGCAGAATTCAGGCAGCAGAGATGAAATACCTCAGAAGAACGATAGGAGTAAAAAGAACTGATAGAATCAGAAATGAAGAAATAAGAGAAAGACTCAAAATCAAACCGATACTCGAGTCAATCAAGGAGAAAAAATTGGCATGGTTCGGACATCTAACCCGGATGGACAATAATAGACAAGTAAAAAGAGTGTGGGACGCCAAACCAATAGGGAAGAACAGAAGAGGAAGACCCATTAAAGAATGGAACAGTGACATCTCGCAGATACTGCAGAGTAAGGGTAAGACTTGGCAGGAAGGAACACAGATGGCATCCAATAGGAAGGAATGGAGAAAGTTCGTTAAGAGCTAGGACACCTCAGAAGACTGTCAAATATTGTTATTTAATGAATTGTATTTTAAACGGCTCAACACCGAAAGGTACAAATGGGTCTACTGATTAAGTAAGTATTAAAATATTAAAAATTTTATTATTAAAAAATTAGAAGAATTTTTCACCAAGTACAAACAAAACAAAATTTTTAAACAAAATTTGTTTAATTTATTAATGGTTGTATTTTGAGAACGATTTCCAAAGGTGAAATTGAAACGTCAATAAACTTATTTTAAACTTCAATTGTGGCTTATTCCCATTAAGATAGTAATTGCTTTAAGATGATGCCACAAGAAAATAGCTTCAGAATAATATCAATAATTTGAAATAAAATTCTTTTGATCAGAGTTCCCATCAACAAAAATCAAAAAGCATTTCAAAGGTGAAAAGTGCAGCTCTATTATGCAATTTTTGTATTTTGCTGCAATTAAAGTCAGTTTCTATAAAAGTGTTAAATAAATAAACGTTGCGCGATTTTTGCCATTTTTTACGATTTACATGAGATCATTAAAATGTATCAATCACCGAATTTTCATTTGTAAAGACCAGTCTTCAAAACTCATGGCATAAAATTTCGGTTTCACTTCAGCTATAAATTTCCCCAAATGCTGTCTTCATGGAAGTATTTTCGGTGACGTTAAAATGTTTGTAACGTAAAAATAAATTCGGCGTTTTTTAGGCATATTGCAAATGCCTCACATTCTATGGTGAACGGTTAATGGAAAATTAATGATCTCATAATCGTAAAAAATCGCAAAAATCGCCTAACGTTTATTTATTTAACACTTTTATAGAAACTGACTATTGTAGCAAAATGCAAAAATCGCATAAGAAAGCTGAACTATTCAGGTTTATTTTATTTTTTTTTTTAACAAATATATCCGCATCAACCACTAAGGGTTATTAGCGGGGGGACATACACAAACAGTAAGATACATAATGTTACATAAAAAAAATATTTTTTACAATCTGGTATATAGTTTAGTCATTTTAAGATAACTTAATAAAGACTGTAAATTTGACGTTAGTATACTTTTTAAATTATCACTAAGGGCACACGCGATTCTTTCGTTCTGGTACATTGGACACTCAACAATTATATGTTTCACTGACAACTGAGTGGTGCACTTGGTACACATCGGAGCAGCTTCCTGGTTGAAGATATGCTTGTGTGTAAGGAAAGTATGTCCTATTCGGAGTCGGTTGATGATGACTTGGTCTTTTCTATTATTTGGTAAGATGAGTTTGGTTCCTACTTGACTTAGACATTCTTTGAGTTTGTGAGCAGTGTGATCCCAAGTAGTTTGCCACGCTCTGTACACGTGGGCTTTGATATTTACTTTGTGATCAGTCCAAGGCATTTGATTTATGATAGCAATACTTTGGTCGGTGGTTGCATTGCTTGCCAGAGAGTCCACTTCCTCATTACCACTTATTCCCATATGAGAAGGTACCCAGATAAAGGAAATATCTTTTTGTTGAGTCTGTAGATAAGATAACTCTTCTTTGATCTTGAGAAGTATGGCGTGAGTTGTATATAGCTGTTTTATTCGAAGTAATGCGCTCATTGAATCGGTGATGATAACAAATTTGCTTTCATTGATAGAACAACATTTTTTCACGGCCTGGTGAATTGCCGTAAGTTCTCCGGTATATATACAACAATTTGTTGGGATTCGTATGGTAGACTTGACGTTTTCGTAGATGTAATCTGCAGCATGTCCTTCATGACATTTGGAAGCATCAGTGAAGATTTGATGGGTTGTTGGGTATTTGGATATTACATTTTTATAAGCTTGCTGTATAAGGAAAGGATGTGTGGAATGTTTCGGGAGTTCTTTTAGAGACGTGTCTATTTTTGGAGGTTTAATCATCCAAGGACGACAAACGAGATTGATTACTTTATCACTGATAAAAGATACATATTTACAGATGTGACAGTGCTAAATAAATTTGCGAAATCAAGCGACCATCGTATGGTGAGAGCCACCATTGTGTTAAATACCAACTATGAACGACACAATATGATAAAAAAGAAGCAAATAAACATATGGACACATCCAAACAACGAACAAAATTTTGAAGATCATATCGGTAAATTCCTTCAAGAAAAATCATCAACAAATGATATTAACATCCTAAATGACATAATAGTAGAAGCAATAACAGAAGCTCAAAAGAAATGCTGCCCAAAAAGCGTGAAGGAAGAAAAAATTAGTCTGGACACACAGAAAAAAATGGAACAAAGAAGAATACTGAGAAGCGACGAAAACTCTAGTAACGACGATATAAATAAAATAAACAAGGAAGTATCAAGAGAAATAAGAAAAGACCTAAGAAAATACAAAGATGAGAAAATCATCAAAACTATTGAGGAAAATAAGAGTATGAAAATAATGAGACGCAAACTCACAAATGGAAATAAACAAATAGTCAAACTCAAGGATAGAAATGGCAACATCACATCAAACAGAGAACATTTGTTACAAATTGTGGAATCATTCTATGAGACATTATATAGCAACCAATCGACTCTAGATATAGTTGAATATCAGCAGAGGAAGGTTCAAAATCAGGGTTCCGAAGATATCCCAGAAATCTCCTTGGACGAAATTTACAAGGCTCTAAAAAAGATGAAGAATAACAAAGCTCCGGGGGAGGACGGTGTCGTCACGGAAGCGATAAAGATAGGAGGCTCAGTACTGATAACCAAAATTCAAAAGCTCTTTAATCTATGTCTATGGAATCAAAATATACCAACAAAGTGGAATAACTCAATAACTGTACTTTTACACAAGAAGGGAGATATAGCAGACCTGGAAAGATACAGACCAATCAGTCTCCTTAACCATCTTTATAAATTATACACCCGAATAATAACGAACAGATTAGAGACAAAGCTGGATTTTTACCAACCTCGGGAACAAGCCGGTTTCCGCCCTAATTACGGCACAAATGATCACCTGCAGTGCCTAAAAACCCTGATAGAAAAAACTAACGAATATAACCGTCCCTTGGCATTGATATTTGTAGACTTTAAAAAGGCGTTTGATACAGTGGAATTACCATCCATCTTAAGAGCACTACAAGATTGCAGGGTCGACCACAGATATTGTAATATAGTTAAAAATATATATGAAAATGCCACAACAACCATAAGTCTACATTCAGCAACTAATAAGATAAAGATAAAAAGGGGAGTCAGGCAAGGTGATACCATGTCACCAAAGCTGTTCATTACCGTTCTTGAGTATGCATTTAAAAGACTAACATGGCAACAGAAAGGAATATCCATCGATGGAGAAAGATTAAACCATCTACGTTTTGCGGACGATATCGTGCTTCTGTCAGATAATCTGGGAGAGATCAAAGACATGCTCCAAGAACTGAATTACATACTACAAGAAACTGGTCTGGAGATAAATTTCGAGAAAACCAAAATGATGACCAATATGGTTCCCAGCGAAGAGATACAGATCAATAACAACAAGGTAGAATTAATCGATAAATACACATACTTGGGTCATGAAATCAGAATAACCAGAGACAACCAAACCTGCGAGCTAAATAGACGAATCACGTTGGGATGGGCGGCATATGGAAGGATGAGAGACATTTTTAAAACAAATACTCCAATTCACCTGAAAAGGAAGGCATTTAACCAATGCATCCTACCAGTCTTGACCTACGGAGCAGAGACCCTAACTTTAACGAAAGCTACTGCCGAAAAACTGAGGGTAACACAAAGGCGAATGGAGAGATCAATGCTGGGTCTGACCTTGAAAGATCGCGTGAGAAATGAGGAGATACGCCGACGAACTGGCGTTGACGATATTATACTGCGAATCAATAAACAAAAGTGGAGGTGGGCTGGACATGTTGCTAGAATGGAAGACGGAAGATGGACGAAGAGATTATTGGAGTGGAGACCAAGAGCCGACAAGCGAAGTCGAGGCAGACCACCCACCCGATGGACCGACGACCTAAGGAGAATAGAAACAAACTGGATTGCAGCAGCTAGAGATAGAGAGAACTGGAGACGTTTGGAGGAGGCCTATATCCAACAATGGATGTGAAAACGGGGCTGGATGATGATGAATCATCCAAGGAGGAACATTTACATGAATAGGCATAGTAAGACTGAACTGTTCTAAATTAAGACCAATACGTTTTATTCGTTCGGGAAATGGTAGTTTTTTTTATTGCAATGTTTCTGTAAAGATCGGACGTTATATTTGTTCTGCAAAGTATTGTTGAGTAGGTTACGTTGCTGTTGTTTGCTGAAATTCTGGCAACGTAATTTAGTGATAGGAGAGTTGGCTTAAGGACAGTTCATTAGCCAAAACTTGTAAGCTACTTACTGGACTTGTTCTTGTGGCACCTAAAACTAATCTCAAGCACATATTTTGAATGTAGTCAAGTTTTTTTAAAGATGTTTTGTTAGCAGTATCGTAGCATAAACAGCCGTATTAGTGATATATATAGAGTAAGTAAGGTTGTTGTATCTGCCCCCCAAGAGGTATGTGACAGCATCTTTAGTAGATTAATTCTGGATTGGCAAGAACGTTGCAGATTGGTTATGTGGGTTTCCCAGTTTAAGTTACGTTCAAAAAAAAGTCCTAAGAAATTTATTTCTTCTGATTGTTTCAGGACAACTCCATTTAGTGTTAATTGAACATTAGGATAATTGTTTCTTTTGCTAAAAATTAAATAACGTGTCTTTTCACTAGAGAATATAAAACCCGTGTTTTGCGACCAGCTTTCAATTGTGTGTAAGGTAGTTTGCAGTATATGTGTTCCCAGAGTTACATTGTTTGTTCTTAGATAAATGACTAAGTCATCTGCATATAGGCTAGTAAATACAGGTAGTTTTATTTGATGTATAATACTATTTATTGCAACTAGAAAGAGAGTAGGACTTAGAGTAGATCCTTGTGGAGTGCCGTTTTGAAGTACTCGTCTGGACGATGTAAATCCATTGGTTCTAACTCGAAAAGTTCGTGTTTGTAGAAAATTTTTAATAAAGGACAACATGTGCCCTTGAACATCCCATTCTTGAAGTGTTTTTAGTATAAGATGTCTCCATGTTGTGTCAAACGCTTTTCTTATGTCAAAAAACACGGCAATAAGTTTTTGGTTGTGCAGAAAGGATTCATGTATACTTGATTCAAGTGTTATTAGATTGTCTGTTGTGGATCTACCCGTACGAAATCCACTTTGTCTGATACTTATTGGTTATTGTTTTCGAGGTACCATTTAAGACGATAATTAAGGATTTTTTTCTAAAAGTTTGCAGGTACAACACGTAAGTGATATTGGACGATAGGAATTTGGATCGTCTTTTGGTTTATTATATTTAAGGATTGGAATTATAGTTGCTTGCGACCATAGATCAGGAAAGTCATGATGAATAAAAATATTATTAAAAATATCAACTAA
This sequence comes from Diabrotica undecimpunctata, assembly GCF_040954645.1. Taxonomy (NCBI): domain Eukaryota; kingdom Metazoa; phylum Arthropoda; class Insecta; order Coleoptera; family Chrysomelidae; genus Diabrotica; species Diabrotica undecimpunctata. The sequence continues at coordinate 76,458,568 of NC_092810.1, forward strand.
TATTAGCTTTGCATTCAGAGGAAGATTTCGTAAGAAAAGAGGGTGGATATCATCAGGTCCTGGACTCGAATTTTTAGCACTTAAACAAAATTCTAATTCCTGAAGACTTACTGGTTTGTCTATTGGATTGCCGCTCTCTGTGATTTGTATATTTGAAGACTCCGTTAGTTTTTTGTGCTCTAGAAAGAATAGGCTGTAATTAGAATCACCAGAATTAAGTTCGTATATATCTGCTAGTATTTCTGGAATATCTTCTTTGTTTGAATGCGTTTGGTTATTATATGATAGAGTATCTATACCTGGAAAGTATTTTGTACCTTTTATTCTGCGGACTTTGTTCCATATGTTGCCTAAGGGAGTGGAAGGATTTATTGAAGAAACGTACTTTTTCCAATTTTCTCGTTTTGCTTTTTTGATTAATTGTCTGCTTTGAGCTCTGAGATTTTTAAACCTTAAAAGGTTTTCGATAGTTTTATGTTTCTTGTAAACGTTAAAAGCGTGTTTAGACAAAGTGAGTGCTTGTGCAATTTCGTTATTCCACCAAGGAACTGGCTGCCTTTTACTCGATTTTGTTTTTCCCACTGCGATTGTTGCTGCAGAAATAATAATGTTATTAAATATTTCCAGATTTTGGTTTGCGTTATTGGTTAAATTAGATTTGTTTGTTTGTTCTTCTATCAGTGTTCGATATAAATTCCAGTCAGCTGACTTTATTTTCCATGTCTGGTGAATTGGAAAAGTTGATTTATCATTAGTGTTTATGGTTATCGTGATAGGGAAGTAATCACTATCATATAAATACCCCAATGTGTCCCAGTATAATAAAGGAGCTAGCGACGGACTGCATAAAGAGAGATCTATGGCAGAAAATGTACCATTGTATGAATTGAACCGAGTAGATTTGTTAGTGTTTAGTAAAACTAAATTTAAATTATCAATGAGATTATTTAGGAGATTGCCACATTTGTCGGTTTTGTTACTTCCCCAAGTACTGTTGTGACAGTTAAAATCGCCTAATATTATTTTTGGGTGTGGAATTTGGTTTAAAACAATGCTTAGTTCAGTTATGTCTAAATCAGTAGGATGAGGTAAGTATACATTGCAAATATTGATTTTCATTTTGTGGGTGACTGACACTGCATTTATTTCGAGATTTGTTTGCAGTTGTATTTCAGTTGACTCTATGTCATCCCATACAAAAATTGCTGTTCCGCCGCTTAAGTGATCTGCAACTCGGTTTCTTAGAAAAGGAACATAATTTTTTAATGTCACATTTTGGTGCTTGAAATGGGTCTCTTCTAGGCATATGACTAAAGGAAGATATTCGTGTATAAGAAGCGTAATGGATTCTATATGTGTAAAATAACCGTGGGGGTTCCACTGTAATATGAATGTGCTGGCCATTAACTCTTTATGTGTTAACTATTTATTGTTGAGAACTTGATTCTTGGTCAGTTTAGTCAGTAGAAGAAGGACTGTTGAGAAGCAGTTTCTTCTTCAATCTGGTGATATTGTTTTTTAAAGTTTTATTTTGTATTTGAGAATGTATAAAGTTTAAAATTTCTTTTATTTCTTGGCTTTCATTTGAATAATTTTTAACAATGAGTTCAGGATGTTTTAAGTGAAGGGAATTTGCCAGAAAATCACATATTTCATGAAAAGTAAGTGTAAAGGAAGGGTTTCTATTTTCAATTTTTTCTTTAATTTGATTTAGAATAATTGGAATATCTTCTTGGGTTTTAGGCTTTTTCTTAGGTTTTTGAGTATCGGGAGGAGGTAGGTCATTTTCAAGAATTTCAGGAGAGGATATTTGTCTTTTAGTTGCAGGAGTAATTTCAGTGGTTTTTCTATCGCTTTCAATTACTAAGGAATTATCTTGGAATATTTGTGGTTGATCAAGATTTGTTATTCATTGTTTGTTTGTGAGGAAGTGGTTTGGTCCTTTGTAGTTGATGCGTGATTTTGTATGGTATTGGGTTCTGGTTCCATTAATGTTTCGGTATCTTCTTGGTATTGGTTTCGTGGTTGATCTTGTAGCTGATTATATTTTTCATTGGTAGAGTTATGTATATTCACGTGGTGGTCAGTTTCCATTTGATTAATTGAGTTGCTTTATAATGATAAAGAAGGACAGTCAGAATCGTGATGTCCGACAATCTTGCATCTGGAGCAGTTTAAACCATCTATGGAAATGTATAGTCGATATGATGTATTGTCGAATGAGATTAGAAATGAGCCAGGAATTGATGTATTTCCTAAAGGACTTATGAACATTTGGCTCCTAAAGCTGAGTACGTGGCTGTATTCTGAGTCTTGCATGCCTACTCGTAGAAACGTCATGTTGGAGGTGGATTTTATACCCATAGTTTTTAAGTGCTCTTCAATTATGCTATTAGGTATAGTAGGACATACATTAGATATGATGAGTCTCTGGGCAGGGGTTATAAGTCTTCTTACTTCAATCTGGTTACCATCAATATTTATATATTTGTGGGAGCTAAGAAATTGATCAACTATATATTTAGAGGAGAGGTAGATGCAGATGCGGTTGTTTGCTATTTTGGATGCCCAAACAACATTTTTGGGCTGTACTATTGATCCAACAGCTTTTATATATTCGAAAACTTTTATTCCTTGTATGGTAAGTATAATACCTTGGTCTTTTGAAGGATATTTAAAACTGTTTAATGCATTGGAGTAAGATATATGTGACGTAGTGGGTATATTTCGTGAGGTAGTAGCTGATTCCGGTTCATCCATCTTCCCGCTGAGAATTTACGTACATTGGCACAGAGGATCTGAAGCCGGACCTGGCCACTTAATAAAATTGAACAGCAGCCTAGCCTAATTACTTGTTAGAAGCAAGAACCAGCAAAAAGTTGTTGTCGATAATCGATAAGTTGAATTGAAATCGATAAAATATTTTGCCTTTTAAACTTCTGATTTTAAGGTTATTAATAATGCAGTTTTGTACTCACAGAATTCTACGATTTTCAGTACACTGTCACATTTAACTTTAAGTTGCAAACAGTATAAAAATTAAATTATATTTTTAATGTTAACTACCAGTAATTAACAAATTTGTCAGAACCGATATAAAGCTGTATGATCTGCTAGATATCGGGGCAGGACTCCTTTATTTTATTTATTTTAGTTATTTTATTCCATTATGACTGCTTCAAAAGGAATTGTTTTATAGTTATAAAGAAATCAAGAAAAGTAGAAAAAATTGATGTTTTTAGTAATTTTTAAATATAATAATTTTTTTATTAACGTTCCTGACCTATTTGAGAGGGGGGATGAGTCAATTATTATTACTGAAGCTATCACCTAAGTATTTCTGCAAAAATCTAAATGCCACCTCTCACATCCACCTAAAAACATATCCGCCTATATATCGTTAAAATTGATCCCATTTGTAATAACAATCAACCTGTTTCAGCCTTATCACAATAATATTATTTAATGATATTGTCAAATATCAGAACGGCCTCTTAAATATATCCGCCCCCCCTCAAATGTTTGTATACGCTCCAATTAAATTAATATTGTAGTAACATTAGTTAAACATAATTCTTTTAAAACCTTTTTGTACCTTTCGGTACTTTTTCGATAAGCCAGTTTTTATCAAGATGGGGCTACTTTTTTTATTGTTTTAAAAATTCTCTAGTCGGCTCTGTAACACTTGTTGCTATGGTTACACTAATATATTAAATAGTAGCATTAACAATACATTATCCAAATATTGGGCATTTAAGATTATTAACAAAAACTAAATTTTCTATTACAATAGTGTACACGTTTTTAGAAATGGCAGATATACATTTAATTCTAGGTAAGTTTGAGCAGGCTAAATAAGGGCTTTAGATAATTATTGGTAATTTGGTAATTACAGATGAATGTCAAAGGGATAGTGCAGCAGCCGCAAAGCGTTATGCAGAAAATTATTCTAATCAAAATACACCAGGCAGAGATTATTTCTTTCCATTGATCGTCGTTTATGAGAGACAGGCACATTGCAACCGCAACTTGTTGGTAATAATGATCAACCAAAAGTAGATACAAATTGTGAGATTTTGGAAGCAATTGAAGAAATCCCTGATAGCAGTACAAGAATAGTAGTGGTTCAATTAGATGTTTCTCACATGATGGTTTGTAGACGATTCAAGGAATAGTATTTTCATCCTTATATTTTAAAACACGCTCAAGGATTATTGGATAAAGATTATCCTAAAAGAATAAGGTTTTGCGATTGGCTTTTAATGGAAAACACACAAAATGGCAATTTCAATACTCATGTTTTGTTTACCGACGAAGCTACCATTAACAGAAATGGCATTACAAACCATCATAACACGCACACCTGGGACGAAGAAAACCCCACGCCAAAAAAGTCTCTCATCACCAAAGAAATTATAATAATCTAATAGGGTCAGTTTTCTTCCAAACAATATAAACGGAGAAAACTATTTACACTCTCTGCAAAACATGTTACCATAGTACTTAGACAAGGTAAATCTCGCAGTTAGGAAATATATGTGGTTTTTACAGGATGGCACTTCAGCGAATTACCATAATGAAATAAGAGAATATTTTTTCCATCAGTACTCTGGACGTTGAATTAGTCGATGGTGCGGTTATTTCTTGGTCACCCAGAGGGGCAGATTTTAACCCAGTTGACTTTTGCTTTTAGTGTTTTATGAAAGGGTACGTATATTTCGTAATAATTATCAACGAACAACAACTAAGGAATAGAATCATGGAAGCTGCAAATCTATTTCGTCAGAAGCCCATGATTTTCCAAAATATTCGACTTTCCTTTTTAAAACCGTGTCGAGTGTGTATTGAAATGATATTTATTTAACTGCTGTCTTTATTTAATTGATAATGTCTTTATTAAAAGGTTCTTATTTTAATTTATTAAAAAGCACAATAATTTATATAAGTTTATTAACCACTAAGAATACATAAGTAATTTATTTTAGGCGAACGTAACAATTAAAATCGCGGCCGCGGGTCTTCAGATATTAACTGACTCCTTCAATGAAAAATCCATTATTATATATGAAAACACAACTGGCCTAGAATTCAGGAGAACCCTCTGATTTAGACTAGAAGGTCAATCCGGGTCATCGTTTCGACCTTTTCTTTCAGGTAAATTTTCTGCCATCTGCTAGAATTATCTGGTACAATCTACAACATAACAGAATTAGTCATAATATATTTACGGATATTTTAGGCCAGGATATTTATCGTAACATTGCCCCCCTCTTAAAAGATGGTTCCTCCTGGAACCTTGTCGGGACTGGAACCGGAACTGTATGCTGGTATCGGCAACTGGACCCTCTTTTACAACTTCCAGTTGTATAAAAATGACAAGGGACGGTTTTCCCTCCGCACCAGTAAGTATGCGGATTGCAACAGACTAACACCTTGACCTCGGTGTCTTTGAAGATCTCCTCCACCATATTTCGGATAACCCTCCAATCTCATTGGCGGCACTCCAACTTTGGCATGGCTAACTTTTGCACGTCGGACTCTAGTATGTGCTCTCTCATTTGAAGTAAGGCTTCCCATACATCTCGGTAGGTAGGTTGGTCACGGGCAGTGTCTTTTGTTACCAGGTAGAAAAGGTAACGTGATGCATCTTGGAGTTTCAAGGTTTTACCGGGAGCTGGCACTTGGCATTGAAGTTCTGCAACTCGACCAAACTTCCTTCGAAAGACGGATGCCAACCCTGGTGCGTCTTTGATACTGGCCAGGACGGTAAGGGCCAGCGAGTAGACATCGGGGAGCGCGAGTAGATCTTGCTTTTCTTCAGTGGTAACACCATGTCTTGCTTTTCCGGTACCTCCATAGGCACCCATGAATTCCTCAAACGTGAGGTCAGACACGTCTTGGACTTGGTTTACTGCCACTTCTTCATCTACGTCGTGGTCACCTTCGAAAGACGCCAGCCGGTTATGGTGTACTATCATCGGCTTTCCCCTCGGAATCTTGCTTATTCGGTAGATGACATCGTTGATCTTCTCCATAATTAGGTATGGGCCTTCCCAAAACTGCTGCAATTTGGGAGAACAACCTTTTCGCTTTTTGAGATTATAGAGCCAGACCTTGTCGTTCTTCTTAAAACAACCCTTTTCGGCTTCGTGTATTCGTGTATTGTACCGTTTCTTCATTCGGTCGCTAGCGATCTGAAGGTGGGAACGGACCAACTCATGTACATCGTCCATTCTTCTTCGTAATTCGATCACATAATCTTCACCTGCTACATCTTCTCCAGGTCGACACCCAAATTCTAGATCACAAGGTAGTCGCATTTCGCGTCCGAATAGGACTCTGGCTGGTGTCTGGCCTGTTGATTCGTTAACAGCAGATCTGTAGGCCATTGTAAAGAACGGAAGGTATTGGTCCCAGTCTCGCTGATGATCGGACACCATCTTTGTCAAATACTAGCCGACTGTCCTATTCATCCGCTCTACCATACCATCAGATTGCGGATGATATGCTGTAGTTCTTGTTTTCTTCATGCCTAGTCTATCACATATTCCTTGGAATAGATCGCTTTCGAAGTTCCTGCCTTGGTCACTATGTATCTTGGAGTCGTTCGATCCACCTGGCTATCTGACCCTCTGGATTCTTAAACTGCATCAACCACTTAAGGGCGGCATGGTCGGTTCGGATTAGAAACTTTCTGCCATAGGGGTATTGATAGAAGTGCTCTATTGATTTAACTACTGCTAGAAGTTCTCTTCTCGTGACGCAATAATTCCGCTCAGGTTTTGAAAGAACTTTACTAAAATATCCGAGGACTCGTTCCTGTCCTCCTTGAATCTGAGACAGCACTCCTCCAATTCCCACATTACTTGCATCCGTATCTAAGATGAACTCTTCTTCTGGCAGTGGATACCCTAAAATTGGTGCTGTTATTAAATGCTTTTTCAAGGTCTCAAAGGCATTTTGGCAGTCTGTATCCCAGCGGTAATCTCTTGCTTCCTCCGTAAGTCGCGTTAATGGCCTAGCGATATCTGCAAACTTCTTAATAAACCTCCGGTAGTAAGTACATAGTCCAAGAAAACTTCTCACTTGATGTTTGTCAGTTGGTTTTGGCCATTCCTTAATGGAATCGATTTTTCCCTTATCCGCGGCCACTCCTTCTTTACTGACTATATGACCCAGATAATTGACTTTACCTTGAAATAGCTGGCACTTCTTGGGGTTTAGCATCAATTGGGCAACTTTAAGTCGATTAAAAACGTTTTCTAAATTCCTCAAATGACCTTCGAATGTCTCCCCCAAGACGATTATGTCATCTAAATAAACCAGGCATATTTTCCAAGATAACCCTCTCAACACATTTTCCATAATCCTCTCAAATGTCGCAGGAGCATTACAGAGTCCAAATGGCATAACGTTGAATTGCCACAATCCAGATCCTGTGGTGAAGGCTGTCTTTTCTTTATCTACTGGGTCCATTTCTACCTGCCAGTATCCAGACTTCAAATCCAAAGAAGAAAACAATTTACTTCCAGCCAATGTGTCATCGATCCGAGGCAGAGGATAACTATCTTTCTTGGTAACGTTGTTCAGCAAACGGTAGTCCACACAGAACCTCGTCGTTCCGTCGTTCTTCTTAACCAGGACCACCGGAGAGACCCATGGGCTCGTAGAAGGTTCTATCACCCCGTCTTTCTTCATTTCCTGAACAATCGTTTCAGCTTCCTCTCTTTTCGCCTGTGGTAATCGTCGAGCTGTTTGACGAATTGGCTTAGCATTACCAGTATCAATTTTATGCTTAACAACGGTAGTTCTTCCCGTCTTTTCTCCTTTCGGTACGAAAATATCACGATACTGCCGAAGAAATTCCCTTAATTTCCTTTTCTCCATCTGATTTAGAGACTGTCCTGCGACTGCAACCATTTGGTCGAATTTGTCGTTGGAATTATCAGATGTTGTCGCCTGACGGATTATGGATGTCACAGGTACACAAGTTCCTACTTTTGTCTCTTTCTTGACGGTCACTGGGTAGTCGTTGACATTGATAAATCTCACAGGAATTTCTTTAGCCGAAGTCACCAATTTCTTTCCAATTATGATTCCACGGCCAACCTCATCGTCGTGGTTCCAAGGCTCCATCATAACAGGTGTCCCTTCGTCTACAATTCCCTGTAGTCGCGCTACTATGATCATTTCGCTTCTCGCAGGCACGACTGTATCTTCTGTAATGGCTGCTTGCACAGTGTTGTCATTATGTGGATGAAGAAATACCTCCTCGTTGCCAACTTTGATTACCTGATTCTTAAAATCCAATTGGAATCCATGCATATTCATTACGTCCATTCCTAATAACATCCTCTTCGATGTCAGCAACTATAACAGTATGGACGAACTTTTCTGCTCCAATTTCCAATTGTACCTGGATTTCTCCATGAATTTTGGCATTTTCACCTGTAGCGGTCCGAAGTCGCAACCTCGTTGGTAACAGTTTCTTTCGGTTCATCTGTTTATAACTGTCGGGCGTATAATGGTTCTGGTCGCTCCGGTATCCACCAACAACGTATGCTTTTTACCATTTATTTCTCCATCTACATATACACTATCTTCACGACATTTCAAAGAAGCTATTAGTATAAGAGGGTCTTTGGAAGAGTTCCGGGTCGAAGCTGCCCCCCTAAGGTTGACTCGTTCTGGTTTTCCTGATGGTGAGTTTCTTGATTTTATGGTCTTCTTTTTCTTGCATGTCATGCTTTTCATCAAATTAAAGAGCTGGTCAAGTTTATCTTCATCTCCTTCCTCTTTTACAGTACCCGCCAGAGGCCTGCGTAGCTGACTCGTATTCGAGGGCGGCGGATAAGACATCAACCAGCGTTTTGTGACGAGCTAATCGCAGTGTTCTCTGCATTTCATGATCACGAATCAATAAACGTTTGAACGGCCAATTTTTCCATCATGTCTTCGGGAGCTGTTGGATAAGCATATCGTACTAATCTGGCAATATCTACCTCATATTCTTGAAGAGCCTCATCTTTCTTCTGTCTACGATTTTTAAGCTGCGACTGATATACATGCTCCAAATGTTCGTGACCATATCGCATATTTAACCTCTTCTTCAGTTGTTCGAAATCATCGGTCTCCTCTACGGCTATGGTCTGAAGCACATCTAAGGCATCTCCTCGAAGAGCGATAGTCAGGTTTACAGCCTTTTCTTTTTCAGACCATCCATTCGCTCTTGCGGCTGATTCGAACTGTTTCATGTAGTTGTTCCATGATGATTTTCCGTCGAAAGTTGGGACTTTAACATGAACAGAACCTCCACTTCCTTCAAATTTCGGCCGTATTTCCAACTTACATTTCGTCTCGTCTTCTTTTATCTCCACTGTAATCGGATTGTTACCTCTCTCTGCTGTCCCTGTTTCCTCCATCTTCCTTTCCATCTCTTTAATCTTTTCTTCGAAGGCCAACTTATCGGCAGCAACTTGGTTTGTTAACGAAGATATTCTATCGTCCAGGGCAGACATCTCAGAAGTGACTTTAGAGATTTCCGAAGAGATGTTAGCAGAAACTTTGCTTTCCAGGGACGAAATCTCGTTAGAAACTTTGTTTTCTAATGACGCGATGTCACCAGAAACTTTGGCTACATCAGAAGAAACTTTCGAAATATCGTCAGAAACTTTGTTCTCTAATTTCGAAATCGACGAGATGACAGCATCTTCAAATATATAAGTCTCTGGATCTAGTCCTTCTTCTAGCAAAGCGTTCTTTAGTCGTTGGACTAACTCAGCCTTTTTTCCGGTAGAAGCTAATTCTCTGTCTTCAAGATGTCTTCTTAAATTAGTCACTGTCAGCTCATAAATCGTAGCCATTTTCACAATTTATTTTATATTCACTTCGGAACAATACTTGTTATGATTACTATAAGTCTAATTTACTTTTATTTCACTTCCGACACAATTGAAATGATATTTATTTAACTGCTGTCTTTATTTAATTTATAATGTCTTTATTAAAAGGTTCTTATTTTAATTTATTAAAAAGCACAATAATTTATATAAGTTTATTAACCACTAAGAATACATAAGTAATTTATTTTAGGCAAACGTAACAATTAAAATCGCGGCCGCGGGTTATCAGATATTAACTGACTCCTTCAATGAAAAATCCATTATTATATATGAAAACACAACTGGCCTAGAATTCAGGAGAACCCTCTGATTTAGACTAGAAGGTCAATCCGGGTCATCGTTTCGACCTTTTCTTTCAGGTAAATTTTCTGCCAGCCGCTAGAATTATCTGGTACAATCTACAACATAACAGAATTAGTCATAATATATTTACGGTTATTTTAGGCCAGGATATTTATCGTAACAGTATTCAAGAAAATGGAGGTCATTTTGAACATTTGTAAAATCCACCACATACTTGTAAATGGTTGAGTAAGATTATAGAGTTCTGGTAATAATATGAAAAATTATTTATATTTTACATTTTGTTAGGTACTTCAGGTTGTTCAGGTACTAGTTCAGGTACTAGTAGAGTTCAGCGTGTGGCAAAATTGTTTAAAGTGTTGCTGCTTTTTTAGAGTAAGAATTTTGTTTATGTTTTGATTTCTTACATAATTTGATCATAATATTATATTACATATTATTAAATTGTATTTATAAATACATACTAAATTTAGATTAATAGCTTTAAAAACTAATTATTGTTGTGTATTGTGTATAAGATAGATTATTTTGAACAAGAAATAATGGCGTGACGTTTTTACTATTAATTTACAATTTAGAATATATAATTTTGAATTAAAATGTTTTCTTATGTATTTTAGTGTGTTGCAGTAATCTTAAAACTAAGTGTATTTACTGTTAATATAGTAGTTTGACAAATAGTTGACATTTTAAAAATTCCTCACTTACTAACTATTCTGATGTTTTGGCAACGCTGTGGGGTTTTGACGTCGTAAATCTTGAATGACGTGCACGCATTTTTATATGAAAAATACTATACTTCATTAGTATATTAGAATAAGTTTCGCTTTTATATTTTTTAAAAGTATCCTCACTTCTAAAATAATTTGTAGATTTCTGTTTATGCATTAGTGTAGTTTCATCCATGCAAGAGCTCAAACAACACAGGGTGAAAATAAAATCACCTGGCAATTAAATTAACGCACAGTAGTGCTCTTATTCAGTTTTTTTTCTCGTTGAGTTTGTTGTGGTTTAATGTTAAGTAATGTTACAGTTTTCATAACATCACGTATATAATATGTCGGTCGCATGGCCGTGGCCAAAAACTAACAGACTAACGTAGTAGCTAAATTCTAAATGGAGTTCTACTTATAATAGACTACGCCGGTATTTATATATATATATATATATATATATATATATATATATATATATATATATATATATATATATATATATATATATATATATATATATATATATATATATATATAAGAGTAAGAAAAAAGAAGTACTTGTGACTCGCTTGGAAAAAATATATAAATGTTTTTGATGGGTTGGAGTCAATAAAAGGGGCTATTGGTTAACTATTTAATATCTCGAGCTTTCAATAATTGTGTTTACAATTCTTATCAAGAGCTGCTAAAAAAGACAAAATATCTTACAAAGTTGAACTATAAAGAAAAACATTTTTTGTTAACTCACCAAATAAAATTAGTTTCGTTAATAAAAATTGCTGCAAATACATGTCAAAAAGAATTAATACTAAAATGCTCTTATCTAATAAATTCTTCCCTGAAATTTTAATAATTTTGAAAACATTTTCTTAACAAAAAAATAATTGAATTTATAAATAGTTTAAAGAAGCAACCAATTACAAATAAGCCTCAATGTCATAAATGCCAACTTAAAATGTTTACCTTTGACAATTATATTGTCAAAAATAAAATTTTGTTTAAAAATTCTTTTTTGTTTAGTAACAAAAAAGAAGAACATTTATTCACCATTGATAGATGTCTGAAAAAATGTAACAGATATATGGAAAATCAAATAAAAATGTGATATTTTTCAAGTTTATATATAAATTATAAAGAAATAATATAATTATAAATTTTGCTTAGATTTTGAATTTCTGATCTTTTGTTTCAATTATTATCACTTTTGCTAATACAAACCATTTCCAAAAAAGTCCTTTTGAATTTATTACTTTCACTATATAAAATTTTAATGTTATCAAAATCCATAATATGGTCTTTATCGATTACATGCTCTGCCAAAGCACAAGATGGTTTTTTAATTCTGCAATCACTTTTGTGAGAAATAATGCGATTTGAAAGATTCCTTCCGGTCTCACCAATATAGTCAGATTCACACTGAGTACAACTAATGCTGTATACTACATTCGTTTTTTCAAACCTGTCTATAGGATATTTAGTTTTGAAATATAAAGATGAAATAGTTTTGATGTTCTTTGTTGCTATTTTTATATTGTCAATAACCTTTAGTGTTTGTATTAATTTAGGTGTTAATGATGGTATAAAGGGTAGTGAATGATAATAGATGTTCTGATTGTTAGATACGAGTACAATGTTTTGAGATTTAGCAAAAAATGGTGTAAAGTTATTTATATTTTTTTAAAAACCATCCTGAAATTTACATTGTCAAAAGCGATAAAGGTAACGTAACTGTTGTAATGTATATGTCAGTATTTTTATTGATTAATGTAGCTGCTATAAAATTAATATTTAAAAAAAATTCCTATTATTCTATTCTGGTGGATATCCTTTTTGATAAAGCCTACGTACATAACAGTTACCAGATTTTATAATACAAATATTCTACATAAGCTGTATTTTTTTGTCGATTCCTGCATGCTTGTAAAATGTTAAGGGTCTAAACGAGAATTAAATTAATGTGCTTACAAAAATGAGAGTTGGTTTGTATGTTTTTTTATTTTTATCTTATAAACAAAACATTTAAAGTATATGAAAGCTGTTTTGAAATTCAAAAGCTTAAAAATTTAAAGGTTAGTATTTTGTCACTAGTTGGTAAAACTATTTCTTATATTAATTTAATTAACCCTTTAATCGGCAAAATAGAAATCGGGGGTTTAACTTTCTGAAAATTTTGGTTTTGGGGTAATTTTGGTACGCGAAATACGAATGAAAAGTCAATTTCTCGATATCTTTATTGAGTTAGCCACAAAGTGAAAAAGAAGAATGCCGCCCATATGGCCGGTATATTGTTCTACAGGGAAAAATGAACTAGTGCTTTTTTGTTGCTTATAAAAACATTTAAATTTTTATTGATATAAACTTGGTAAAAAAATTAATAGATAATAACTAATAAATGAAATACACATTAACGACGGACGTGGTAGTCTTTCCAACAATTTTTGGCACCGGAATAACATAAATGCAGTTGACATTTCGGGCAGAAAGTGTGTGTCTCCGATTTCTTGCAGTATTTGCAGGACTTTTTACGGCCTGGAATCCATTCCGGAACATGATCTACTCCATCGTACCGTACGTCTTCAACAGGATGCGCCGCCTTTGTACCAGCATTAGTACTATTAGTAGGGAGCGGTGAGTTTGAAGGTCGACCAATGGGTCTTTTCTGAACAGAAGAGCACAGACCTTGAGCAATTTTTACACGAAATTGGAATAGTCTCATATTTTTTTCTTGTGAAGCTTCTTCTTCTTCTCTGAAATCTGTTTTCTTGGCATCTTCATTATATGATCTGCGATACAAAATGAACGCGTTTGTGACAGCCATATCCAGAGGATGGTAAAAGATGCGTGTCATTGCATCCATTGTTTTAATGCGCAGTCCACTTCGTCCCATATGAGAGTCCATGAGGTCAACTCCACCCATATGCGAACTGTACTCACGAATTATTTGGGGGTAGTCAACATTAATGTATTCTTTCTTTTTTTTGTCGTAACGAGTCGTTTTTGCTATCTGTTTGTCTGAATTCAATTTCCGAAACGGTTTGACCCTAACGTAAGTTGAACAATGTTTTACGTTCTTGGTGTCTTTCCAGAGAACAGTGGTAAGATCCGCACCATATGCACGACCCATATACTCCACTGCATAACCTCGTTCCGCGTCTTTGATTTCTCTATCTGTATCAAGCGGAAGTTTACAATTGGGAATTCGATTTGCACGTATTGTCCCCAACCCAAAAATTCCACGAGCTCGTAAATAAACTAGAAGAGGCAAGGATGTGTAAAAATTGTCACAATATACAATATGATTTTTGAAATTTGGAATTGTTGGTGACAACCGAATAACAACGTTGCTGGTAGCTCCCAGGTCTGGTGTTCCTGGCACGATGATGTTATCTCCAGCACCATTATATATCTCATATTGGTACGAATGTCCTGTGGTATCGCACAGTACAAACAACTTAATTCCCCATTTATGGGGTTTGTTCGGCATGTACTGGCGTAAATGGTGCGCCATTTTTGTCGAACACATTTGCTCGTCAACACATAACCGCGCATTCTTTGGAACGGAATTGAAGCGTGCGTTTAAAATATTAACAACTTTTCTGATTCTAAAAAGCGAATCATATCCAGGTTGTCCTTTTTGGATACGTTCTGCTTCATTAACAAAACAAACATATTTTTTTATCCGCTCAAATTTCTTCAGTGGCATACACTGAGGAATTTGCCTAAATCCGAATTCTCTCCAGTGTGACTCCATATTGGGATATCGAAAAATGGACATGTACAATAGAATTCCGACGTATCGTCGAATCTGCACTGCATCAACGTTGAATTGTGTGTTTATGTCTTTCAAACGTGCGTTCCGATTGGTTTCACAAACAACCAGGTCGATCAGTTCATCCGTAAAAAAATAACAAAAATACTCCATTGGTGTCTTCAGCTTTTTTTACAGTATAGGGCAATGTAGTGTTTCCTCGAAATGCGACTTCATTGACATGCAATTGCATTGACTTTTTTCGCCATACAATTTTCGTAAACTCAGCTGAATTTTTGTCGATCGCATCCAAGCCTGAAAACAGAAAGAGAAAAAATTAGTATTGCATTATGACTTTCCGTGTTTTATTAGCATACCTGTGCCAGTAAAGCCACCCGCTGATGGTACTATTTGCGGTCCCGTAGCTTCTACAGTTGGTAACGGGGATCTGGGTCTTTTCTTTGGTTTGAACTTAGTGGTTGTTGCTAGTTGTGTGGAAGTTGATGCAATTGGTTCTTTTGATATTAACGGTACGGGAGATACTGAAACGTCTATTTGAGTATCCGGATCAGTTGTTGAAACTTCTGGTGTTGTAGTTTCTGGTGTTATAAGTTCCGGAAAAGTTAATGTTGCTATTTCAGAAGTAGATATATTTACATGTGGTTCTGAAACACCCACTAGACATTCAATAACATTAGTGAGATTACTTAGTTCCAACGGAAGGTTCATGGAGAGATCCAAATCAATGATATTTTCACGTAAACAAGGAGCAATCATCTCATCGTTCTCAGCTGTGAGCACATCCGCCTTGTAGTCATAATCCGGATCGGCTATGCTATCATCATCATCTTCGTAAACTGACTCGTCATCTGAAGCAAGATTAGAGTTCAAGATCTCGTCGATTTGTTCATCGGTTAATGTGGAAAGATCGTATTTTCTTCTTTTTTCCGCTTCTGTCAGCTCGTGATACCGTTTTGCACCATACTTTCTTCGTGTTTGAGATATATTCTTTTCCATGGTCTACGATAGAAAGAAAAAAATGGATAAATAATACAAATATGTAGTTTTATTCAAATACGCGAAGGAATTATTTTTACCGTACACCGACAAGCCGGCCAAAAGGCGGGTATCACTCAACGCTCAAAAAGTAGCACTAATTTTGCATTTCTCATCAAACAAATACTATAAGTACTTACCAAAAAAAATATAAAATCAATTGGACAACTAGAACTATTTTATTTTACGGTTCGATTCCACGTGTTCCAGAGCAATAATTTGTATGTACGATTCACTTGCTTGTTTCTACGTAACTGGTTATATCTCTCAAGTAACTGAACCTACAACTTTTAAACCGTTACCGTTGGTCGACTCTATTCTTGCCCAAAAGCGGTGTAGTCGATGTGAGAGCAAATAAATTTTACATTTTAAAATAATTCGGTTATTTTAATGCCGGCCTTATGGCGGGATTACCGATTAAAGGGTTAAAGATTGTTTTAATTTAGACTATGCTTTATCATATAATGCTGTTACATACCGTTAAACACATATATCATTCATTTTCATTTAGCGTCGAACTATCTAAAAATAGAAATCCTTTGGAATCATTTAAATTATTTTTTTATAAATTAGGTTTAAGGGCCTGCGTAGCGCAAGCGGTAGGATGTTTGCCTCGCAAGCCGGTGGTCCGGGGTTCGAATCCCACCGCCGGCAAGAACATCTAGACATTTTAAAAATGTCTATAGGCCCCAGGTCGACTCAGCCTGAATAAAAATGAGTACCTTGGGTAAAATCAGGGGTAATAATAGACGGTTGAAGCGTAGCACTGGCCATGTTACCTTCCTTGTATACCGTAGGCCCTAGATATAGCAGACTACCCTGCTATACTCCCAAAGCCGCGACAGCGGTATAAAACGGGAGACTATTATATAATTAGGTTTATAAAAAAATATTGATTACTTTGTGTAATAGGTAGTAACCTACAAAGTACATATATTAAAAAAAGTTATTGTTTACATTAGAAAACAAAATATGCAGTTAATTCAAATACAATCAATACTAATACCTTTACAAGATTGGTATAAATGTTACTTTAAATATTCTGGTATATTCGAATGCAAGTGATGAACCATACTAACCAAAATGTTCAAAAGCAAAATCATGTAACAGTTGAAGTTTTTCAAATTGGCTCCGGTTTTTCGAATTAAAAGCACAAAAAAATGGGCCGAAATTGGATTAAAAAAAGTTTCTAACATTTTTAAAGATAAAGCCTCAAACTCGAAAAGAACATCCTAGTTTAATCGATGAGATTATAAATAATATAATATCTAAAAAAGTACGCTAGATTTACGACATTAGATTCTACAGAATCAGCACATTCCAGTGTACCAGATATACTTCGTAATAATATGTTATATATAGAGGAATTTTTAATAATTATAATTTTTAGTTTATATCGTAAGTTTGTCCGTAAAAGTTCTGTTGTTATTGTTTTTATCTTAAAAATAAACTAATTTTTAAAAAGCTATTTTTCGAATTTAAACTTATAATTGGCGCAGTCAGTAGGATACGTGCTGATCGGAAAAGAACGTTGGTACAGTGGTACCCAACGAGAAGTAGCAGCGTTCCTGAGAAAGCAAAAGTTCGCAGAATAGAACCAGGTGTTACAGATTTTTGTAAGTGCCTTTACTTTTCGCCTTTCCTTCTTATATTAATTTTTGAATTTGAATAAGAAAGATAAGATTCATTTTTGATACATTTTTAATACATTTTTGTGCTATTGAAAATATTTTATCTTTTTTTAAATATTTGAAGAATATTTATATTGCATAGATATTGAACTAAATACTACTTAGCGCTCGGTATAATATTTTGTACGATCTCGAAATCCTATTTAGCTTGACTTGAAAAATCGGGACGGGAGAAAATTTCTTTATTATTTTTTACAACAGGAAGAGAAGCACTGGATTGAATTGTTAATGTTTATTTTAAAATATTTGTATGAAATAAAATAAAATTAAATTAAATAAAATAATTAGTATTTTAATGGGAAGAAGCCACAAATGAAGTTTAAAATAAGTTTATTGACGTTTCAATTTCCACTTCGGAAATCGTTATCAACGTACAAACATTAATAAATTAAACAAATTTTGTTTTTTGTTACTTGGTGAAAAAAATCTTCTAATAATTTAATTTTATCTGACTCATTTATATTGACAATTCAGACATATATTATACATTTTGAAGTAGACGACTTTAAAATGATATTGTCAATATTGCTGAGTTGCGTTCATGGGAAGACTTTATTGTAAGATAGTTCATTCGATTACATGAAATCAACTTAAACTTGTGAATATGCGTCAGAAAAATCATAGCATGTAATTCGTCTTTAAAAAGACAACCACATGTTATGATGACAGTAAAATTCTTCTGTTAGTGATTCCATAGTAAATCATGAGGAACCAAACCAGGAAAAAAACCTCATAATACTATCCCGACATGGTAAGTATTTGGTGTTACATTTAGTTTACTCTAAATAAACACCAAATTTTAATTTTATATGTATGTTATTTAGAAAACATAAATGATGTGTCCTCGATATGTTACTGACTTACTAATAATGGTATTTTCCTTTTACTAATTTCCTCTTCTAATATGGGTAACCAGATCCTACTGCATTCTGCCGAGTAATTTGTGGCACAATTGGTCTCATTTAGCATAATTAGAGTCGCTTCTTTGATTTTTTTTTACCATTTGTTTCTTTTAGGACTATACTTGAGTCGTTCCATTGAACCCTATGTTTATTTTCCCATGCGTATTTCCATATTGGAGATCTATCAAATTGTCTATTTTTTATATAAGATTGATGTTTACTTATTCTTACATTTAATGGCCTTTATGTTTCACCTAAATAAAACTGATCGCATTCACAAGGTATTTTATAAACACAATTAATCTTGAGATCTTAATATGTTTGTTGTTTTGAATGTTGTTGACATGTTGAATTTATTTCCTATATTTTTAGGGTTTTCTGATAATTATTTATTAGACTATTATATAATTAGGTTTATAAAAAAATATTGATTACTTTGTGTAATAGGTAGTAACCTACAAAGTACATATATTAAAAAAAGTTATTGTTTACATTAGAAAACAAAATATGCAGTTAATTCAAATACAATCAATACTAATACCTTTACAAGATTGGTATAAATGTTACTTTAAATATTCTGGTATATTCGAATGCAAGTGATGAACCATACTAACCAAAATGTTCAAAAGCAAAATCATGTAACAGTTGAAGTTTTTCAAATTGGCTCCGGTTTTTCGAATTAAAAGCACAAAAAAATGGGCCGAAATTGAATTAAAAAAAGTTTCTAACATTTTTAAAGATAAAGCCTCAAACTCGAAAAGAACATCCTAGTTTAATCGATGAGATTATAAATAATATAATATCTAAAAAAGTACGCTAGATTTACGACATTAGATTCTACAGAATCAGCACATTCCAGTGTACCAGATATACTTCGTAATAATATGTTATATATAGAGGAATTTTTAATAATTATAATTTTTAGTTTATATCGTAAGTTTGTCCGTAAAAGTTCTGTTGTTATTGTTTTTATCTTAAAAATAAACTAATTTTTAAAAAGCTATTTTTCGAATTTAAACTTATAATTGGCGCAGTCAGTAGGATACGTGCTGATCGGAAAAGAACGTTGGTACAGTGGTACCCAACGAGAAGTAGCAGCGTTCCTGAGAAAGCAAAAGTTCGCAGAATAGAACCAGGTGTTACAGATTTTTGTAAGTGCCTTTACTTTTCGCCTTTCCTTCTTATATTAATTTTTGAATTTGAATAAGAAAGATAAGATTCATTTTTGATACATTTTTAATACATTTTTGTGCTATTGAAAATATTTTATCTTTTTTTAAATATTTGAAGAATATTTATATTGCATAGATATTGAACTAAATACTACTTAGCGCTCGGTATAATATTTTGTACGATCTCGAAATCCTATTTAGCTTGACTTGAAAAATCGGGACGGGAGAAAATTTCTTTATTATTTTTTACAACAGGAAGAGAAGCACTGGATTGAATTGTTAATGTTTATTTTAAAATATTTGTATGAAATAAAATAAAATAAAATTAAATAAAATAATTAGTATTTTAATGGGAAGAAGCCACAAATGAAGTTTAAAATAAGTTTATTGACGTTTCAATTTCCACTTCGGAAATCGTTATCAACGTACAAACATTAATAAATTAAACAAATTTTGTTTTTTGTTACTTGGTGAAAAAAATCTTCTAATAATTTAATTTTATCTGACTCATTTATATTGACAATTACTGGGTCTTACTGTAATGAGCGTAATTAATCTTCTTTGATCACTTTGTTAGATCCTTTGTTAATTTTGAATAAGGTCCGTTTGTTATTAGATCTTTAATTTTGTTTTCATATTGAATTTTATTCATTCTCACAGTTGCATTTCCCTTGTTCCATTTCTCATTCCCCACAACGAGATCCTACAGCATACACAAGGAATAATACGAGGAAATAAAAATACCATACATAAAAGAAATATCAGAAATCCTTAAAAATATATACAGTAAATTCAACATTTCAACAACATTCAAAACAAGAAATACATTGAGATATATGTTATCTAAAACTAAACCTAAGACTAAACAAGAAAGAACAAATAATTGTATTTATAAAATACCTTGTGAATGCGATCAGTTTGATTTAGGTGAAACATCAAGGCCATTAAATGTTAGAATAAGTGAACATCAATCTTATATATAAAATAGAGAATTTAATAGATCTCAAATATGTAAACAGATCGTAAAAAACAATCGAAGAAGCGGCTCCAATTATGCTAAATAAGAATAATTGTGTGACAAATTCCTCGGCAGAATGCAGTAGGATTGTAGCATTTGCATTTTCCTTGATATATATTTTGAAATCCCCTCGTATATGTAATAAATTGAAATCCCCTTATACATGTATTAAAATAACAAAGAATATTTTCCATGTTTCTCTGTTCCTATCGTACGAGTTAAAATCCAAATAGTATTTCGTTCTTTTTACGTCGCCGAACTTAATGTAAACCATTTTAAAGTTTGTTTATATCACGGACGTAAATTCTTTGATCGAAACCGCTAAATATTCTGCGTTTCAAATAAACATTCATTGAGATCGCTGAGAAGTTTTTGCCGAAAAGAAAATTGTTCACTCTCGCTAAGGCGGCTGTCGGTTATAGTCGCTTATAGTGTTAGTCAAAAATGTTTCTTCGAATTTGTATTGTTTCCTTGTCCTTTTTTTATGGAAAAATGTGTAGCAGTGTTGACTCTCGCTGAGGCGCGGTCAAGAGCGGTGGGCCTCAGCGTTCTGTCCAAAATTCTACGTCGAATTTGAAAGATTTCTGTTTTGTTTCTTTTCATGGAAAATGTGTAGCAGTTTAATCAGTTTAATGGTTTAGTTGCAGTTTAAGTGAGGTTTGGAAGAATCGTTGTTTCCATCCTCGTTTTGTTTCTCCCTGGTTGTCATCCCAGGCTTTTTGGCAGTTTGGAGATGAATTTGTTCGTGTTCAGAGATTTCCCATCCAGTTGTTTATTTTACAAAAGCCTCGTAACCATTTTTGTATTTCTAATAATTATTTCAATAGTTACAACTAGTTGTTGCAATCGTTATAATTTGGCACCTCGAAGCGGCGTTCTTTTTAAATTGCTAGAGGTCTTTCTTGTTGTTTTTATTTGCCTATTTGTCCAGGAGATTCATGTCAGTACCCCTTTGTTTCATTTTTGTAGTTGCCCCAATCCAACCTCATTGCCATTCACTTATCCACGACCCTGCTCTCCAAACAAACCCTGAGTGCCTTCGCACAGTTTCGTTTATTTTGCTTGCCCTTTGTCCACTCCCAGTAGTTTTTGTGCCCAATTTTCGAACCCCCTATAATTATACCCTATGTGGTAGGCAAAATAATTTCGTTACAGGATCTGGTTATCCATATTAAAAGAGGAAGTTAATAAAAGAAAAGTACCATTTGTAAGACCAAATACTTACCATGTCGGGATAGTATTATGAGGTTTTTTCCTGGTTTTTTCGCCACGATTTTATTGATGGAATCACTAACTGGAGAATTTTACTGTCAATATGGCTTTTTAACGATAAATCACATGCTATGATGTTTCTGACGGATATTCTTACACTAAAGTCGTTCCAGTAATGCAACTCTGCAATATTGGCTATTTATTTATTTATTTATTTATTAAAACTTACAAACACCACCTAGGTAGTAATTACATGTAAGAGTGCTCATTACTTGGTATAAAAATATACACACAAAAAATACAATATACTACAATATACACACAAGTACAAAATAAAAACAAAGAAAGTAAAACACATTTAAAAAAAGACACAAGTTAATAAAATTTTAAAATTCAGTCCATTACTTATCTATTCATAACATTTTTTAATATCCCTTACACTACAGGTAAAGAGGTCTATATCACAGATCTTTATTAACTCATTACACTGATATTGCATATAGTTTATTATTGCACAAGAATTATATGGACTACAAGAAAATAGGTCATTACTGTTTACCCTTAGGTTGACCTTTGGCACATGAAACCTAATAAAGTTGATCAAACCACATGTCTTATATTTAACATTGTTAATGATATTATGAATAAACACAACACAATGCATATTTCTTCTTTGCTCTAATGACTGCAAGCCAAATATTTGAAGCAACTCTTTTGATGGCGTAAGGTGAGTATACACATTGTATTTCTTAAGGTATAAATATCTTAGAAATCTTTTTTGTACCTTTTCTATATGATTAATATGAACTTTGGCTTCAGGAGTCCATACCACTGATGCATATTCCAAGTTTGGTCTGACTAAAGCGTTATATAGTCTAATGGTTGTGTTTATACTAAAGTGTTTGGAATTTCTTATTACAAATCCCAATATTTTGTACGCCTTATTAACAATATTTATATAGTGTTCATTAAATTTCATGTTAGCCTGTAAGTATATTCCCAGATCTTTACATTTGGTTTTCCTAGATACTACACAATTGTCAATTCTATAATTATTTTGAATGTAGTCGATTTTGCGAGTAAAAGGTATGACTCCACACTTCTTAATATTCAAGATCATATTGTTGTCCCTAAACCATTCCACAACTGAGGTCAGGTCCTGCTGTGGTAACTGACAGTCATTTGAAGTATGTATAGTCTTAAAAAGCTTAAAATCATCAGCATAGATCAAACTAGAAGAAAATTTAAGAGATTGTGGTAGTGAGTTGACAAAAATTAAGAAAAACAAAGGCCCTAAGTTGCTCCCTTGGGGGACACCAGATGTAGTCTGAAATTTATCTGATAAACACCTACCAATTTTGACTCGTTGAAACCTTGAATCCACATACGATTTTATAAATGTACAAGCATCATGCGAAAAACCAAACTCATTCAATCTCGATAAAAGAATGCCATGGTCAACCATATCAAAGGCCTTTGAGCAGTCAGTCATTATTAAATCTAATTGGAGTTTATTATTTATTGCCTCACTAGCAAAATTAGACAGAATGCACAGATTACTAGTTGTGGATAACCCAGGCAAGAAACCATGTTGTTCTGGAGCAAATTCATTTTCAAAAATTTTCAGTATATTCATATAGAGAATAGATTCAAATATTTTAGCCAGGGAATTAAGGATACTTATAGAACGATAGTCTTCTATATTGTTTCTATTACCTGATTTAAAAACTGGAGTAATGGTAGTCTCTTTGAGTTTGTCTGGAAAGGTGTTAGTTTTAAGAGATAGATTAAATAGATGTGATAATGGCTTTTGAAATATATCAGAACATCCTTTAAAGATATAGGCAGGGATATTATCACTACCTGTGGCCTTTTTTGGCTTTAGTTTTGTTATACTAACCTTCACATCTTCTTCACTAATAACTGAAAAGTTGAAAGATCCCTGTGAACTACCCTGATGTGTGGATGATACCTGATAAATTGAGCTAAAATGATGAGAGAAAGCCATGGCAATATCCTGAGGGCCTGTATATGTATGACCATTTAAAGACATCTCGTGAGGAAAACCGCTGGTTTGTCTCTTACTTCTTATGAATGTCCAAAAACTATTTGGGTCATGCAAAATGTTATCTTCAATATTATTTTGATGTTGCATAAATTCATTTTTGATTTGCTTTTTAATAGTATTTCTAAGACTCTTGAATTTATTGTTATCGATAGCACTAGCTTTCCTTATTTTTATATGTTTGCTTAATTTGTTTTTTTGTCTGATTTTTTTAATAAGGCTATATCATATTAAAGTAGTCTACTCTAAAATGTATAATATATGTCTGAATTGTCAATATAAATGAGTCAGATAAAATTAAATTAGAAGAATTTTTTCACCAAGTAAAAAAAATTGTTTTAATTTATTAATGTTTGTATTTTGAGAACGATTTCCGAAGTGGAAATTAAAACGTCAATAAACTTATTTTAAATTTCAATTGTGGGTTATTATCATTCAAATAGTAATTACTTAATAATTCCTTAATTTAACAAAATTAAATAACATTAAATAAAATTAAACAAAATTAAATAAAATTAAATCAAATTAAACAAAATTAAATAAGAATTTAATGAAATTAAGTAGAATTAAATAAAATTATATAAAATTAAATAAGTTTATACGAAATTAAGTGAAATTAAACAAAATTATATAAACCTATATAAAATTACACAAAAACTTAAAAAATATACAAATTTAATAAAATTATATTAAATTAAATAAAATTAAATAAAATTAATTGAAATTACATAAAATTAAATAAAACTAAATAAAATTAAATATAATTATATAAAATTAAAAAAAATTAAATTAAATTAAATTAAGATCCTCAAGGAAAAAGTTCTGGTAACTGGCTGTATACCATTATTCACAAAAAAAAAATTTAAATTTGGTCTTAAGAATTACTTTATTTAAAAATAATTAAGAATTCGCTATCCACATTCCAATGAGTAATGGACAAAATACTAAAAGATTACAAAAAAAATATGTATGGTATACACAGATGATATAATTGTAGCCAGTACCAGCTTACAAAGATAGAGAATTGCTAAGGACTGTTAAACATCGGAAAATGTCTTATCTGGGACAGATAGTGAGGGTAAATCGATATTACAACTGATCCTTAAAGACGTGAAGAAGAAGACCAGCTTACAAAAAATTAATCTTATTCAAATCTTAAAATTTGAAACTAGTGTTTCATAAACTAAGAGAACCACGTTTAAAAATTCAACGAGATAAATGTGAGATTCTACAGAAAAAAGTTGAATTTATTATTCACGTTGGTACACCAGAAGGAATTATACCTAATAAAAACAAAATGTTAGCTATATAGAACTTTTCATTTCCGAAAACACAAAAACAGATTAAATATTTTCTAGGTATTTTAGGTTATTATCGCAAATTCATTTTCTAAAATACTTTTTCTAAAATAACAAAACCATTAACAATTTTCCTGAAGAAAGACCACAAAGTGAACATACAGAAGAATTTATCGATTGTTTTAAAACTTGTAAAATTTGTTAATATCAAAACCAATTCTAGCCTACCCAAATTTTACTAAAATATTTGAAAAAATGACAGTCGCATCCAAATATGCTATTCGAGCAGTATTAGCATAGGATGGAAATACTATTTCATATACGTCTTCTTCTTCTTCCTATGCCGTCTCCATTAACGGATGTTGGCAACCACATTTCTAAAAGTTTCTCTGTCTTTTGCAACGTGGAATAATTCGTCTACAGTCTACAGTCTCGAATATTTCGCAGCCATGACTTCCTGTTTCTACCTAAATATACGTCAAGAACCTTAAATTCAGCAGAGATGAACTATTCCACTATGGAGGTTATAACTCGAAGAATTTGATTACAAAATTAATATCAAAAAGGAACCCTTAACAAAGTAGCGGATTGTCGTTCACGAATCTTTGTGTGTAAATCTTGATGACATACATGATATAATACAAAAAGAAATAGATAACTTATTAATTCCAAATCAAGAAATTACCGATCAATTGTTTGATCCTAATAATTTTGACCACAAAGAAAAAGGAAATAGGATAAGTATACTATCAGGCTGACAAATTAGACCCTCAAATGTTAATCAAAGTAGAAATGAATATACCTGTGGAAACACGGTACATACTTCAGCTCAAAATCCAATTCTCAGCATACCAATCACAGATCGAGCATTGAACTTATACAAAAATCCCATCTTACTAACTTATTAAGAAATTAACGAAATAAAAACTAAAATACAAAAAATATTCGACTATTCGAGATTATTTGTTACTCCAAAAAGATCTGCAAAGAGGAATCATAAATTTTATTAAAGATTATATAGACCCAAGAAAATTATATGCCTTGCATTTGAGACTACCATTATCACCCGAAACATTTGCAGTTTCATTGCAAAATTGTTTTAAAAATTCTGCCTTTAAATTTGTACAATGTACAAAAATATTAGACGATATTGAGGTTACCGATGAATAAAGAGAAAAACTTAATTATTATCATGTTTATAAAAAGATCATCGTAGAATGAACGAGCCAAAAAATGTCAATGAGTTCACGATACTACCGGCCTAATATGTCAGAAGATATAGAACAGTATGTTAACAATTTTAAAGTTTGTTTCAAAAATAAGTATGAGAGAGACCCACCAATCATTAAGTTTAATCTTACACCAACGGCTTCCAAAGCATTTGAGCTTATTCATATGTATGTATTTATCAAATTCCTAGTACTAGTGAAATATCAATAGTCGATGGTATATTAAACTATATCACATACCATGGATTACCCTATAAAATTACAACTGACTCCGGCACTGTATTTATTTTATAGTCAAGATACATTTATTCTGTTTTATGAGACGAACTTACAAATATCTTTGTTTAAAGAACTAATAGATCACTATAACAAATCTCTAGATATACTTTGGCAAAACCAAGAAAAACTGTAACGTTACTTACAAAAGTTCCAATTAAAACTTCAAAGTACCATAAGTCAGATAAATTTAGATTCTTAAAATATGATAGGTTTTCTTGAAAATGTAGCAAATGGTATTATGTCTGCAAAGTTCAACTCATTACATAGTTCAATTATTTCTCATTGCTACTCACATTCCTATCCTAAAACCAAATCTCCTTGATTTTTATCATATATACCCAATAATCCAAAGAACAAAATGTTCACTCCCACATATTCTTATTCGGCACGAACCTCCGACGAAACGCACCTACAAAAAGAATAATGTCCCATTATAGAAGAGACATATTATTGCAAAGAAGATACCATACTACAAGACAATTATTATACCTTCCGTTTTACCACAGAAGTCACTCTTCAAGAATCCATTATTAAACAAAGAAGACTAAAACAACGGAACGAGCATGGCCTAGAATTACAAGAAGTTTCCGGCTTTGAAAAATATTCCGAAAACTAACATTCCAAAATAATTCCGTTATTTTTCGGATAGTGAAGGAGTAGTTACGACATTGGATTGTGCAGAATCGATACATTCCAGTATACCAGATATACTAAGTAATAATAATATGTTATTCAGACTCAGATCAAAAGGCAACATACGCTGCAACAATTCGTACTCGTAAAGGTATTAAATGGCACAAGAAAAGTATTAACGTAATTTATAACAAAAAATACAGTCGCTAATAGTTACTACATGTACCAATACGTAACTGGAGAATAATAAATTGCCATTACATATTTTCATGACAAAGACATTTTCAAATATATATGACCGAGACAGTTTTCTCGAAGTATTATAATTTAAGTGTATTTTTTACAATACAACTGTTTCCTATTACCGAGATATAACTTTCAAAATCAAAGTCGTTTTATAAAATAAATTTTTATAAAAACTTTTTAATTAAAATGTCCTACATGGTCCTACTTTGTAAGTTAAACAACTGTTGTTGTATCGAGCTAAATTTCACCTCAAATAGTCGCACACTTATTTCATTATACCTTTTATTACACATTTTGAACATGAAAATAGATTATAAAGTCTAAATTGTCAATATACGTGAGATACTTTGTATTAAATCAGGGTTGGAGATACAGTGTGGAAAATAATCAAAAATGGAAAAACGTCTCTTAACGAGTACAAAATACAAGGAGTATTACAAAACAAATAAGATAGAGTGCATAGATAGATAGTGCATAGATAGACTACGAAATACCGATCAGGGCAAACATTAAAGAATCACCAAAGTAAGAAACAAAACCAGAATAAAAAAAGCTGAAGTGTGACAAGATCGAGTTAATGTCGTTAACTAAGACATTAAATATCATACTAAAATACTTACGGAGTCACAAAATTGATACAAGAATAGATCCTCATCTTCAAAAAGAGGCAAAAATCAGACCATAAAACTATAGAGGAATATAGCTTTTAAATCGAACCATAAATTTATTTTCCACAATATACAAAGGCAGATCTGCAACAAACACACTATTTACAATATCTATAAGAAAACAAATCAAATAAAAATCGGCGGGTTTAATACACGTGCATTTATGTGCTTTGTAGAACTAATGAAGGTATTCGAAATAGAGATACCCAAAGCGAAAAAATCCCCTCTGGCATTATAATAATACATGGCAAAATGTAAACAATGGAACAAAAATAAAACTAGTAACCAAAACAACAATATATAATATGTATATATATATAAGAAATAATGGATATTATTGACTGTCGATATAAACAAACAACACAGTTTATTAGGGCTGCAGTCAGTAGGTTTGGCCGGGATGTTATAGAAACACTCTTTTGACTTTTGGTCGAGCTTTCGGAATTCTTTTATTCCTTCTTCAAGACACTGTAATGTAACATATTTACACTTTCTTCTAATTACAATGTCTTGAAGAAGGAATAAAAGAATTCCGAAAGCTCGACCAAAAGTCAAAAGAGTGTTTCTATAACATCCCGGCGAAACCTACTGACTGCAGCCCTAATAAACTGTGTTGTATATATATATATATATATATATATATATATATATATATATATATATATATATCTATATATATATATATATATATATATATATATATATATATATATATATATATATATATATATATCCGAAAAGTCCGTAAAGTATGGAATAAATTTGATATTTCCTAAATGAAACGCCTATTTAAAAAAATCTAAAACACATTTTTAAATTTAATATTCTACATTTTACAATAAAATTTTATTATACAAGGTGATACACATTACAGTGATGACGTCATCGTTTTTTTTTTAATGTAACACCCTGTATTTTAGGACATTTTTAGATCGATAAAATGAGCTGATTCCAAAAAAGCATAATATTATGGGCCTAACGGATATAATTGGAAAGATATGCGCTTAGAAAATTATTTTTAATGATTTATAATATTAATAAATTATAAATAAATTATAATAAATAACTTGAAAATAATCCAGTTATTAATACATGACTTAATCTTAAATCTTCGAATTGTAACCCTTGTTATATTTGACAGTAACCCAAACGTTGTACAAATTCTTGTAGAACCTTGTTTATGCTTTTTTGAATACTTGTTTTTAAGTCTCCCATATTTGCAAGTTTCGTTTTATAAACAACATTCTTTAAATGACCCCACATAAAATATTCCAAAGGATTGAGGTCTGGCAACTCGCTGGTCATTCAATATGTCCACGTCTTCCAATCCACCTGTTCGGAAAAATTTCGTTTAGGTACCTTCGAACATCTAAAGCATAATGCGGTGGCGCACTATCCTGTTGAAACCATAAACTTTTATCAAAACCTCCAAGATTAATTGTACTGGGGAATAAATTAATTAAAGTAGCTACAAGATACGTATTCTGGGTACGCTGGCCCGTTTAAATTACCTTCGAAATAGTAGGGTCCAATGATTTTATTTCTTACAATGCCGGCCCATACGTTTTCCTTTTGCGGGTATTGTGTATGGTGTTCCCGCATCTAGTTGGAGTTTTCTTTTGTCCAGTATCTAGAATTCTGACGGTTGACCTCGCCATTTAATTTGAATGTAGCCTCATCAGAAAAAATAATATTTTGAACCAAAAGGGGGTTTGGTGGCTGTTATCCATCATTATTCCGCAAAATTGTATTCTTTATCTATATCATCCTCGTTCAATTCTTGTACAACTGTGCATTTTACTTACTTTACTTACTTTTACGTACTTTGTGTACCGTTGTTTTGCAAACATCGAGATCACTACTAACCTTACGAACAGAATTGTGCGCATTTTCTTCAAAGGCAAGTAGAATATCTAATGTTGTAACATAATTTACAGAGGGATGACCTAATTTGCGTGCATTTTCAACCGTACCAGTTTCTCGAAATTTCTTTTCAATCTTACTTACTGTTGACTGCGTGATGGGTATTTCTGGATATTTATCATTAAATAAATTACACACTTCCATCTGAGTTTGCGATTTGTCTCCATACCCAATCATCATGAGTATTTCAATTCTTTGCTTTACACTCAAATTCATTTCTACTTATAATTAATTCTAAGCAATAATACAGAACATTCACGAATTAATACAATTATTGTACTACTTAATTGTTATTGAACGTTATTAAAAATAATTACAGTTTACCAAAAACTAGAAGTAGGCTACTTTTTTGCAATTGATATTAACTAATTTATTTTCTAAGCGCATATCTTTTATATTATATCCATTAGACCCGAGTATTATACTTTTTTAAAATCAGCTCATTTTTATCAATCTAAAAATGTCCTAAAATACAGGATGTTACATTTAAAAAAGAGCCGATGACGTCATCACTGTAATATGTATCACCTTGTATAATGAAATTTTATTGTAAAATGTAGAACATTAAATTTAAAAATCGACGTGTTTTAGATTTTTTTAAAAAGGCTTGTCATTTACGAAATATCGAATATATTCCATACCTTTCGGACACACTGTATGTATATATGCTATATATATATATATATATATATATATATATATATATCTATACATATATGCTTGAAGAAGACTGACTCTTCTTCTCGTCTAACATTGATTCTTCGGTTGGTCTGTCCAATATACGATTCGTCACAGTCCCCACATGGAATCTCGTGTACTCCTTGATTTTCTAACGATATTTTTGTTTTGGCGGATGGTAAATTAGTGGAGATTTTTCTGTCGGTATTCAATATCATTTCTATTTTGTGTTTTTTTAACACCTTCGCTATTTTCTATGTTTAACTCTTTACATATGGTAGAATAGCTTTTGCAATCGGTTTTGCATCTTCTGTTGGGTCCTTTATTCTTTATTGAGCATTATGAGCCTTTTTAATGGTATATGTTGAGAAGCTGTCTTTTCTTGTAATGTAATTGTGCAGAATGGTGATGTGAATTGGCATGTAGATATCTGTCGGTATGTGTGGATTTTCGGTATACTGTGTATCCTATTTGCTCGTCTTCCTTATTAATTATTAACACATCTAAAAGTGGTAGTTGTTCGTTTTCTTCCGGTTCCATAGTAAACTGGATTTTAAGGTGGACATTATTGATGTGTTTTAAAAATACCTTTAGTTTTTCTTCTCCATGTGCCCAGATTATAAAAGTATCATCCGCGTACCTAAGCCAAAGTTTGGATTCGGCTGTTCCTATTGCTCGTTGTTGTATTTCTTGCAGGTTTGCTATTACCGGTGACAGTGGTGTATCCATTGCTGCAACTTATTCATATCTTTGCTCCTTATAGATGAAGTATGTGTTATTTAAGCCGTGCTTTGTCAGATTTAGAGTATCCTGTGGTATTGGATACTTTCTGCTAATAGCAAAACCTGTTTATGCAAGAAATAGAAACAGATTATTACAAAAATAATAATGTGTGTTTTATATAACTGAAAGTTGTTCAGGGTTATGTGTTTAAAATTTGACGGATATCTTACTTTGGCCTCGATCTTGTAGGAAAATAGCCATGCTTTTAGTTGAAAATTTTGAGGGTGGTATTTTTACCCTCAAGATGATATCAAATTCTGATCATTTTGTGAGTTTGTCTATTATTTGTTTGTGTGTTATGCGTTTGTGTATTGTAAGTTTGTGCATTATGTGTTTAGGTATTGTGGGTTATATTTATATATTGCGTATAATTGTAGACGATGTGTCCCCAATTTTCTATTAATCCGCTAATGTTGATATATTATTGTTGATGACTTCTTCTGTTAATATTGACAACCAGCGCCTGCTGTATTGATGAGTTTGCTACACATTTTTCTTTATTAAATAGGATAAGAGCTGCTTCTTTGATTTTTCGCTTTTTACTGTCTATTTTTTTAATATTATTGATGCATATTTCCATTGTACTTTGTGGCTATTGTCCCAGGCATGTTTACATGTCTGTGATTTGTCGAAGTTTTTGTTTTCTATGTATATTTCATGCTCGTTTATATCAACACTTAGTCTTGCAGTTTCTCCCACATATAAATTGTTGCATTCACAGGTTATTTTATAGATTAAGTTCTTTGATCTCTCTTGTGTGTTGTTAGGTTTGGTTTTGAACAGAATAGATCTCAGTGTATTTGTTGTTTTTAATGTCATTGTGATGTACTTATTTCCTATCATTTTTAATATTTCCGATAAGACCTTTAAATATGGTATTGTTCTCATCTTTATATCCCTTCTTGTGAGCGTTTCTCGATTGTTTGTGGTGCTTTGTAGTTTTCTTTCTTGTGAATTTCCTTGTTTATAAATGACAATGGGTAATCATTTTTTGTTAAAACCTTTGTTAGCATGTTTGTCCTTCTAAAATGTATTTGCATTAGATCAGGTGTTTTGGGCTCTATCGTATAATGATTTGATAATTCCTTTTTTGATGTTTACTGTTTATGGTTTGAATGATAATTTAAATATCTGTTGGTGTGGGTTGATTTTCTGTATTTTCTTTGTGATTAACACATCCAGAAAAGAAAGAAAATTGTTGTTTTGTTTTTCCATGGTGAATTTGATTGATTTACTGTTGATGTCCACCAGAAATGTAGTCAATATTTCTGGTTAGTGAGGCTGAATAGAAAAAGAGGTTTAATTCTTTGTAAGTAGGTATATTTAAAAAACCCTTAGAAGGGCTACATTAAAATAACAAACGTTTTCGGAATAATAATTCCATCATCAGGTTAAAAGCAGGTTAACATGCCTGAGCCACCAAAATATTAGGGTAATACCCTTTACAGAAGTTAAAGTTACCAAAAAATGTACATATTGTTGTTAAAAATGAAGGATGTAGACCTCTTCAAACGGACTTCAGCTGGCAACTGTAATAGCAAACACATCATCTACATATCTCCACCGTACTGTGGGTTGCTGGTCGTGTTGGTTTGGGTGTTTGTCATGTTTGTCGTATTTGTTTGATGTTTTATGTAAAATTAATATATCTGCTCATAATGGAGATATACGTCTATAAATTAACCTATAACTGCGATTGTGGTTTAAAAAAATTTAATACCATGTTTTATACAACACAAAGTCTAAATTTTTGAAAAATTTTCAATGTGATGTAAATTGAAACAACATTTTACCCTGACTAATAACGATATCGAGCGTGGAGCTGGAGCAATTGTGTGTACGACGTATTGGTTCATTTTTCTTAAATTTAGAATGAATCAAATAATAGAAGACGCAGCCGCGCTCAATAAGGTATGTCTAATGAACAACAAACGTATTTATAGTTAAAACTGGACATAACCTACAGAGACAACTTCAAATTTGATCAGATAAGTAGTGAACTCATTATTAAGATATCAAGCGACAGGAGAAAGTGCAAAGTTATAAAGAGCTAAAGAGCCAATAAGATGTAAACCAGTGGTCAACAAAACTGCAGAACATATATCAAATATGTGGGAATAGAGAGGGAGATCTCCTAAATCTTGCTAAAGATTTATAAAGCCTTTTATACAAAGCAGCAGCTATGCCAGGATCCAAGAGATATTTTGGAACAACAGATACATGAAAGTAGAAAAGTATACAGTAAAGTAAAAATATACTATGCAAGTTTTGCATTAGACCTATTATTGCAAGTGAAATATAAGTAAGAAAAGAACCTAATAAAACCCAAAGTATGCTTAGAGTAGCAGAAATGGATGTATTAGAAAGCGTTGTCGGCAAAAGAGATCGTGTAAGAAACCAAATATAAGCAAAAATGAGTAAGATGGGGAAGACAAAGATGGCGTCAATGGTATAGTCACGTGAGGAAAATATAAGAATAGGGACTACCGAAAATTGTGCTAAAGGGAAAGCCAGATTAAAACGCATGCAAAGAAGGTAACCTAAGTGATAAAATATCTGGCGGTCCACTTCACAAGAGATACTATAGCCGTGAATAGGTATTAACATATTGAAATATCTGAATTAAGAAGAAGAACTACTTTAAGAAAAATTTTGAAATAACAATAAGAAATTTATATGATAAGTTTAAAATTAAGAAGTCATAAACAAAAGATTTCCAAAAATATTAAATTTAATAATTTAGTTTTTTTTCTCAGTACTTATATGTAACTGTATTCATTATCTTCTTGCCTGTTAATTAGCATTAATTTTACCATTTGGGCTATAACTGTACTATCTCTAATACAATATAGCGTATTAACCCTCATTCCCATTTAGTCTAATTTTCCTTTCATAAAATCGTTACAGCATTCATACACAGACCTTGTGTGAAATTACTTTTTAAGGTCCCCAAAATAGCTACTTGCTAACAAAAGTGGAATAATAATAGGCCCAACGCGTTGTGAATTTTTTAGAAAAAGAGTTTTTCTTATTTATTTTTTCCTTCATTCTCTGTGTCACGTAAAATACTTAGTGGACTTACGTGGTTTTTTATTAAAGTCATTCTTTAATAAAAATATATGAACGGCAAACGTACGTGATACGACATTATAGCTTATAGACTTCAGTAAGTAGGATTTTCT
Organism: Diabrotica undecimpunctata; assembly: GCF_040954645.1. Classification (NCBI taxonomy): domain Eukaryota; kingdom Metazoa; phylum Arthropoda; class Insecta; order Coleoptera; family Chrysomelidae; genus Diabrotica; species Diabrotica undecimpunctata. The sequence goes on from NC_092810.1 coordinate 76,493,272, forward strand.
TTTATCTTTTTGTTATGGTAATTAATATCTCTTATAAATTTCATTAATAATATTATAGGTAATTTATTTTTATTTCCATATATTAATAAAGTACAATTAACTGTCATGATAGTTACATTTTTATTTTATTTTTGACTTTTCAATTTTCATGGACAATTTTTTAAGTAAAATCAGTTCACAAGCCCTTATAATATCTCTTTCAATGAGATCCGTCCTTAAAATTAAGTATCTGAGATCTAGGAAAGTATAACTTTGAAATACAACTTATCAATAATTACTATTTTAATAGGAATAAGCCACAATGGAAGGTTAAAATAAGTTTATTGAAGTTTCAATTTCTACTTTGGAAATCGTTCACAAAATACAAATATTAATAAATTAAAAAAAAATTATTTTATTTTTACGATTTCCGAAGAGGAAATTGAAACGTCAATAAACTTATTTTAACCTTCAATTGTAGTTTATTCACATTAAAATTGTAATTACTTTAAAATGCCACAAGAAAATAGCTTCAGAACAATACAATTTATCAAAGGGAGTAGACAACGCGCAGCATTATTGCATTAAACAAGTACAACAATATGGTCAAGAACTGTACTTGATCTAGTACATCTTCTTCTCTCAGAGTATGCACCAGTTTTTATTTCTTTACAAGAAACGCACTTTAAAAATAAATCAACGCACAACCTGAAAGGTTACACTAGATTTTATACCCACTGACCCAATTAGATCTATTCCAGTGGAGTAGTTCTATATATAAAGTCAAATATACCTGTCCATACTATAAACCTCATAGTCATAACTAATATCGAAGCGGTCGCTGTAACAGTACTGGCCCCACTAAAGTTTAATATTTATAACATTTATGTTTCACAAGACAAAACTCTAACTAAACCCAAATTACTGAATCTTCTCCCTCACCTCGAATTATTACGGGAGTTTTTAATGGCCATAACATTACATTAGGTCAAATAAATCAACTTCTTCTTCAGATGCAAATCCATTAATGGATGTTAGCGATCACATTTTCCATTAATTCTCTGTTTCTTGCAATATGTATCAGAGATTGTATGTCGTTAATCCCTGTCCATTGCCTTATGTTTTGGAGCCAGGACATTTTCTTGCGTCCCATTCCTCTCTTGCCTTAAATTTTACCCTCGATTATAAGTTGGAGGAACTGGTATTTTTCATTTCGCATGATGTGACCTAGATACGCCGTTTTCCTTTTCTTGATGGTTTCGAAAAGTTGGCGTTCTTGGTTTATTCTTTTAAGGACATCTATATTTGTGATTTTCGCTGTCCATGGTATTTTTAGGATACGGCGATAGAGCCACATTTCGAAATCTTATAATCTGTTTATATCCATTGTTTTGAGTGTCCAGCCCTCTACGCCATATAGCAGCACTGACCACACGTAGCACTTAGTAAACCTTAGTCTCAGTTGAAGATCGAACTCTGAACAAGTCAGTACCTTCTTGAATTTTACGAAAGCTTGTCGAGCTTGCTCAATGCGACATTTTACTTCCCTGTCCGATGCCCAGTCTTCAAAAAGCCACGATCCCAGGTATTTAAATTTACTCACTCTTTCAATGGACTTAGTATTCAGTGTTATGGTGGAGTTTTCAAGTGCATCCAAGTTTCTGGAGATGATCATAAATTTGGTTTTTTTGGTATTAATCTCTAATTCCATTCGCTTACTGTATTCTCCGATTATAGTGACAAGTTGTTGAAGATCGACTATGTTGTCACAAATTAAGACACCATCATCAGCATATCGTATGTTGTTGATCAATACTCCATTCACCTTGATTCCCATCTTTGCATCCTCCAAAGACTCTTGAAATATGGCTTCCGAATAAATGTTAAATAAAAGAGGGAAAGTACACATCCCTGTCGAATGCCCCTTCTTATATGTATGGGTTTGGATCTAGAATTGTCTATTTTTAACTGTGCCGTTTGATGCCAGTACAAGTTTTCAATGCATCTTATGTCTTTTTGGTCTATATCAACTTTCTTGAGGATCTGCATTAACTTGTGGTGTTGGACACGATCAAACGCTTTTTGGTAATCTAAAAAGCATAAAATAAATCAACACAGGGAGGAAATATGTTAGAAAACGTTTTTAACACTATGAACCTATGCCTACTCAACGACTGATCTCCAACAAGATTCAATATGGATACGGGAACATTTTCTGCCATTGATTTCTCGATATGCGAACAATCATTGCTCACCCAACTCGATTGGACAGCACTAAAAGATTTATATATTAGTGACCACTTCCCAATCTTAATAAAATATACAGTTAATTCAAATACAAATACAACACCAACTCAAAAATGAAAACTAAAACATGCAAATTGAATTAAAAAAATTGTATCGGACAGAAGGAATCAGATGTATTGACAACGCACTCAGGAGCTTTAATGAGCTTGTACTGGATGCTGCTAATATAGCCATAAGAAGATCTCAGCTTTTAAAAAAATTGATACAAGAAGTACAAAAATATTGATCTATTAACACAGTACAAAAAATATAGCTGAATCAAGGAGAATCATAAAAAAAGCAAACAAGAATCTTGACGGAAACACATATCTATCATTAACAGTATCACAGAATTATCATTGGTTTGCAAAAAAGTTAAAAAAATAACAGGACAGCATACTTACCAATAAATCCTGTCTAGAAAACAAAGGGACGGTACTAACTGACTCTCTGGATATACTAAATAAACAAGCTGATACCTATCAAAACTTCTCATCCAGCCAAAATTACACTAACGAGTTCCTAACTTACAAACAACAGGAGCAGGCAGTATCTATTACAATTTCCGACGAATTCAACTCTATCAATACACCTCTTAGTTATGGGAAGTTTCAAGAAGCACTTAAGAGTATGAAAGACACTTCACTAGGTCCAGACGACATACCAATATAACTTATTAAATGAACTTCCCATGGAAGCAAAAGAATTTCTACTCCAAATTTTTAATATTTGGTCACAAAAATCATTTCCAAAAATCTGGGAAGACACCGTTGTTATCCCTATTATTAAACCAAATAAATATAAATTACAACCAGAATCATATTGTCCTTATAATATCATTAACATGTTCTTCAAGTAAACTTTAAAGGAAAAAATAGTTAACAAAAGATTAATGTGGAACCTAGAACATAATGATCAACTTATTATCGAACAACTCGCTTTAGACCCAGTCAGATCTACAAACGACAACATTATAGATCTGGAATACGCTATTCACGAGGGTTTTAAAGATAATCAAAAATGTATTGCAATTTACTTTCACATAACTAAAGCATTTGATACAGTATGGAAACGCCGTTTTTTATACTTTCCAAAAAATTGTGGTATCAAGGAAATATTTTGGCCTACATAAACAATTTTATAACTCAAAGAACATTTCAAGTCGCAGCCAAAGGTGCTATCCTATCTTAGAGAACATCAAAACGGAATCCCACAAGGATCGATAATCAGTCCTACTCTATTTTTATTATCAATAAACGATATGTAAAAACCATTGCGAAACCTATTTAGGCAAAACTATATGCTGATGTCCTAATTATTTACATCAAAGGCAAGAACGGTAATCGTATGGCGTCAATATTACAAGAATACTTATATAAACTAGTAAATTGGTCCCTAAGTACCGGTTTTAGGTTTTGCTCTAATAAAAAAAAAGTATAATATTTTCAAATAGACATATCGAGGATAAACCAAGCCTAACACTTGAAAACCAAAATCTTTTTCATACCAACGAAATAAAATTTCTAGGAATGATATTTGATCAACAGTTAAATGGGAAAAGTCATACTTAGCAGTTAGTTCTTTCATGTCGAAATTGTTGGCGTAGGTTAGATCATTCTTGTTCTCTTGAATGATTCTGTTCGCCCTTGTAACTGGTGCGCTGGTTTAACTTCGCTAGTGGACTGTATCTCTAGTAAAAATTAAAGGATATGTGCACAGATACCAAATTTATTATCCAAACTCTTATAACAAAATAATATCGACTATTTCGACATGCCATCTGTTAACCTATTTTTTCGACCGACTGTCACTCTCGGCTGGCGGGTGGCGACTCTTCTCTTTTTCGGCAAGACATGAAGTGTCAACCGCCAATACAGCTAAGGCCCCGTCTACAAATGCGCGGCAAATTTAAATAATTCTCATTATTTTACATTTCTGAACAGAAATGACCTTAACTTTTTTAAGTACCTAGCTCACAAACCTTGGGTGCCGATGGTAAAACACTGCTCAAGTTATACAAATCCTTAATTCATTCCAAAATTGATTACGGATGTGTTGCATATGCATCTGCCAGCACAAAACGTTAAAACCTTTGGAGACGGTACATGTCATCTCGCGAAGGAATATACTTGGGGAGTACAGAACAACTCCGATAAATAGCATACAAGCTGAAATAGATGAACCCACGTCACCCCCTTCCCACCCAGCTTCGTAGGCAGCTATTAACCCTTAATTACACGTCTAGCATAACTGTAAATAAAAGAATTCCAATAAATAACATTTTAGACATATCCACTTCTAATGACTCTTCAAAGTTCAATCTCCCGTATTCCCGCAGAATTCATTATGAATGAACCTACTTAACTGGAAGCAATTTCCACTCTTATATCAATACAAAAATATATCTTCATCTTTATCTTGGATTATAAACATTTCAACAGTCAATTGCAGTCTATTACAATTCCAAAAAAATAGCACCAATCGTAATCTTATCATACAACACTTTAGAGATCTAATTAACTCCCATTCCGATTACACGGTACACGATACAGACGCGTCTAAAACTGAAAATGGAGTCGAAGTGCAACTATATTAACAGGAGAACTCTATGCAATTTACCAAGCGATACTGCACGCAAATGCGAATAAGATAAACAAAATATTAATCGTGACAGAATAAAGGAAGAACTAAATAAATTGTATACTGAAGATACAAGCAAAAAATTTCTCTGGGTCCCATCACATGTTGGAATAGCAGGACAGCAGACAAAAATACGAAAGAAGCTATAAACGACAACAGTTTCCCCATATCACCCAAATCTGTAAGTATTGTCCAAAAAGCTACTTCATAAGGGTAAGAACACGTAGAACGCCGGCGAACCGGCGCGCTTATTGCTGGTGCTGACAAGCGCTTATTATCAGCGCTTGCCTGCTTTTACGTGGACAAGTAAAAAGCTGGATATCAGCATCAGTTTGTTTAAAACTTTTCATAGTGAAAGATGTCGTTGGATTCCGAAACTGAAGATGAAATGTTTTTTATTAGAAAATGTCCACTTTAAAATTTTACATAGAAAGAAGGATGGTGTGCATGAAATTAATCGTGAACGGCGGGAATTCGATGAGTACCAGCACCTCTTTCCGCAGCTAAAAATGGACAGTCAGAGATTCTTTAGATACCTGAGGATGAAGTTGGACACATTTAATTACATCCTGAGTAAAGTAGAAGAAAGTTTATCAAAAAAGTGGTGTAACTGGCATTATCAACCCATACTTCCAGAAGAACGATTAGTCATTTGTTTGAGGTAAGTATAACTTTATTGAAATTGCTTTTTTTACAAAATAATGCAAAGGATAAAAACTACATATAGTATTTATTGGTCGCTGTCCTCCATAAATCCATATGTACTAATATAAAACTGTGAGTCTTGTTCCGACGGAATACTGTGAGTTGTTGATGGTGTTGAAGCATGGAACTGTGGTGCAGAAGGAGATTACACCATTACGGTAGTAATGGCTGAATTCTAAGCAAATTACTTGGTTACGCAAATTCTTGAACTAATTGTTGGATCCTCCCGCGAAATTCTAAAATTCTTTGTGGCATAATATTTTTTACGTGCGGAAGAATGCTTTGAAAAAATGCAAGTCTTCGTCTTCAGGCTCCTCTTTATTTTTGTTATCGGTCTTTCGAGTCAGGATTTCTTTTTTTTTTTCGTTCTATTTCCAGAATAGATGTGGTATAATCATTTGTCCTTTGACGTTTAACTATTCATTTGAACATTGGCTGGGACTTACGAGTCTGTAACGTTGTTGCTGTAGGAGGAGTATTGGATGGAGTATTTTGCGGAATCGATGCTGCAGAATCGTCAGGACGGAAAAAGTCATTTCCTACTTCAGCATAATCTAATAAATCTTGGTCATCGGCAGTGTCTAGTGATTGTTCATGTTGAATGACGACATCCTCATTTTCATCTTCAGTAGCATCAAGATCTGTCACAGGAGATGCACTGCACTGAAAGTTTTCTTGGTCCCTATGAGCTTCAGTTAGGGTCAACTTTCCCGAGCTAGGTCGTGATTTAATGATGTCTTTCAGAAAGTACAACGATTTAAAGTAGTGCCACTTACTGGTGTGCTTTTCCCCACCTTCATCTCCAGATTTGGGGCGTTTAATTTTCGACAACTCTGTACTAAACTGATCACGCAAATACTTCCACTTTTTGGGCAGTTTGTCTTCTGTAATAAAAGAAAAAACGGGTAAAATATGTACATACAAGAAGGTTCTGTGTTACGAAACTAACTACATTATGTTTAGTCGAATTCCTGTCTGTGAATAGCTACAGTTATGAATACTGAAGCTTAATTTAAATTATGCGAATTTATGTTATTTTATTATTACAGGTACATATTATTCGGTTTCAGGTATTTAGCCACAGGTGCATCATTCAAAGCCTTGTCATTCAGTTTCCGAGTGGGTTCATCAACTGTAGGGAACATTGTTAGAGAGGTAGTTACAGTTGTATGGGATAAACTTCAGCCTTTGCATATGCCAGTATCAGCCAAACAACTTTTTCTAGAAACTGCTAAGGATTTCTTTGGTCTTTAGAATTTTCTAAATGGGCTTGGGGCAATTGACGGAAAGCATGTCCGAGTTAAGTGTCCAAGTAATTCAGGATCCATGTTTTTTAATTACAAACATTTCTTCTCTGGCGTCTTACAAGGCGTTGCTGATGCGAACTATCGTTGCTAACAACGTTGACTATAACAGTCAACGTTGGCCGATATGTCAAACAAAGTGATGGTGGGACCTTCCAAGCATCTGATTTATACGATCTATTATTAAACAAGCAGAAACTTGACATTCCGGAATCCTCGTTCTTACCTGGAATGAATTTGAAAGCTCGATATGTGTTTGTTGGAGACGAGGCATATCCACTGCTCCCTTACCTCCTTAAACCATATGCAAAAGATGCTTTGGGCTTGATGAGAAAAATTATAATAAACGGTTGTCTCGAATGAGAAAGTTAATTGAATGCGCATTTGGAATTTTATATGCAAAATGGCGTTTGCTTTCGAAGAAAATTGAAACATATATTGAAATAGTAGATAGTATTATTAAGTGTATATGTATTTTACACAATACCGTTATTGATATGGAAGGCATAACACATCATTTAGCTGATGCAGCAGTAATTCCTGTGTCAAACAATAAAAAAAACCTCTCGGAAGACCGACAAATGTGGCAAAAAGGTTAGGGATTTATTCACCACGTACTTTGTCAATAATCCTTTAGTTTTTGATGTGTAAACATATTTTTGTAATAGTGCAGAATCTATTTGACTTATTTATTTTTGCTCTAAATGTTGTACATGATAGAAATCATATTGTTTAATTAAGAGTTTTTAAAATATGTATTAGGACCGACAGGCCGTATGTAACAACAAAAATTAAATAGATACTGTAATATAATAAAATAATAAAATCATTTGTTTACCTTCAATTTTCATTTGAACACTCACGTCCTTCCAGCACTTTTCCATATAATTCCTGTTGGAATGTTGTTTGACTCGTTTATCCCATATAGTCCGTCTTTCGTATACCAGACTGATCAATTTATCGTTGTCAATCATGTTAATAAAGGCTTTTATAGCCTTAAATATTGTGTAAACGCACAAAAACAAACACTCCCAAATACGACTACCCTCGTCCTAGACGCTGGAAAATAATGTATTAAACATTCTTGTTTTCTGGTCAGCGTCTCTTGCAAACGCCGACAAGTTCAGACAAGCGTTCAGTTTTCTCATATTTGTTAAAAAGAAGAACACCCAATTTGTGATGAGTGCGGTTCACCCCTTACCGTAAAACATGTGCTACTGGAAAAGTGCGAATAGTTAAATCGTCACAGAATTAATTACAATTTACCAAACAATCTTAAATATATGTTAAACTCAAAAAACGCTATAAATAACCTACTTTCTTTTTAAAGACTTTAATTTACTAAACAAAGTGTAATTAACTGTTATCGTTTGGCTAATAAAATTATTAGGTAAAAGCGGGTGTTTTTGTAAATAAAAAAACCTAGGCACGTGATTCGTCTTTAAAAAGACAACCACGTGCAATGATGACAGTAAAATTTTCCGGTTACCAATTCCATAGTAAATCATGAGAAAAAAATCTCATAAAGGATAATCATTTTTTAATAAAACAGATGTTAACAAATGGTTCTCCTCTAAGAACAAATTTTCTTTAGAAAAAGTAATTTTGGTTTTGTCTTAATAAGGATTTAATGATTCCCTTTTTAATATTAATAGTATGATTTGATTTGTAATTTAGATATCTTTTGGTTTTCTATATACCTGAGTCTCTTTCAAGTATGGTTCTTTGAGATCAAAACATCCAGGAAATATAGTGTGTTATTATATTCCTTTTCCATCGTAAATGTTATTGTCTCTTCTCTATCATTTATTTCATTCAGGAATCTGTCCAACAACTCTGATCTATGAGGCTATATTGAAAAGACATCATCTATAAAGGTATCTCCACCATACTGTGGGTTTTGAATTTTGTTTAGAACTAATAGTTTAAAAATATTCGATAAATATATTGGCTAATAATGTATATAAACTAGAGCCCATTGCTAGACCAAACTTGTGTTTATATAATTCGTTATTTAGTTGAAAATAAGTACAGTAGACTTCCTCTATAACGAGAACTGAAATGGCAGACTAATTACCTCGTTATAAGCGGATCTCGTTATATCCAACAACAATAATATTGTGCATACATATAAATATGTAGTTTTCTAAAACATTAACTTTCTATAGTGAAGCCATTCGGAGCAATATAAGATGTTAATAAATATTGTATGAATGGCGTCTTTAAAACAAAGTTGTTTACTTTTATTGTCAATGAAATGCATTAAAACAAAAAAGAGTTGTTAACTTTTACTGTCAATGATATACGTTAAAACAAAAAATCTTTATTCTGTAAATATGTATAAAGCGTATAAAGTTATTTTGTCATTTTTGACTACTTTAAATTGTCCAGTATTCTATCTATCATATTTTCTAAAGATGTGAAACAGTTTTATGCTTCTTCATTTGCGTTTTGTCTTGGATAAAGTTTCTGACAACCTTTAAAACACTTTCCACATCTTGTCTATTAGGACCCATATTATTAGGTGTAAATGGTCAACCCAATACAATGACACTTGTGAATCATAAATTTTACATTTCCGACTAATAATCATAAATTGTAAGAAGTTTATTGCGGGCGGCCCGCAGTTAAAAAGGGTATTTATTTATAGCTACGGCGCCGGGCCAAAACGTAAAAAACACGTTTTTCAATCTTATTTTCTCTCGTTATAAGCAAATTTACCTCACTATAAAGGGTTATAGTTCAATAGAAATTTCACGGGACATCTAATGTACCTCGTTATAAGCGAAACCTCGTAATAACCGTGTTCGTTATAAAGGGAGTATACTGTATTATAAGTATATAGAATCAACAACTCCATTATAGCTGATAGATTTAGTTTTGTTCTAGTTGTCAATGTATCATCATTCTCTAATTTTGTTTTGATTATATTTAAAGTCTTATCTAATAGCGCATTTGTAAATAAACTATTTATGTCAAAACTTACTAAAAGATTAGTTGAATTATGAGTCAGATCTAATTAAATTATTAGAAGAATTTTTCACCAAGTAACAAAAAAAACAAAATTTGTTTAATTTATCAATGTTTTGTATTTTGAGAACGATTTCCGAAGTTGAAAAACGTCAAGAATAAACTTATTTTAAACTTAAGTTGTGGCTTATTCTGTTAATCAATAATAAAAATTTTGGTTGCTCATGGTACCATTTACACAAAAATTTGCCTAACCACCTTCTGTCTCCGGGTGCTCTGTAGAGGGCTTCGAATATACTGTCGAGAGCTCCCCTACTTAAGTCCATTTTCGGGTTATGGACTTGGAAAATATTTATCTTCGGTGTCTTGCCTTGAAAAAGGCAAGATATTTCTTACATGACAATTTCTTCGTCGAAATAAAACACCAAATTAAGTTGAAACAATTCTCAGCCACAGAGTATGGTAAATAAATGCAGGAAGCAGAGCCCCGAGAGCACTAAGCTCTCGGAGAGCCCGTGAAGGACTGACTTGCTGACCTGAAAATCGCCAATATTTATATGCGCTGTTCGAGCGATAAATAGGGATTTCCAGGTCAAGAGCCAATGGGAAAATTCGAGGCGGGGCGATGCGCATCGAAATGCGTACTAGTCCACAGACTATGGCATTCGATGACACTATACTATATACGTCTATCGAACTTTTTTTATAGAATTTCATGAACAACGCCATGATAGATCTCATTGTTGCTATATAAACTTATATTTGCACAAAGATTTCATTCAGCACTTAGTTAATTGACTGTTGCGTAGGTCCAGGCTTATCGCTAATATTGCCAATTTTTGCCATATTTTGCTTATACAAACTTTTTCATTTTTATAAATTTATATAAGGTGATGTACATATTTAAATGTATATAAAATGTATTTAATTTAGCTTTTTATAGAATTTCTTAACCATTATCATGTCAGATCTTACCTCATGGTTGCTACATGAAATTATATTTGGACAAAGATTTTCTTCGGTAAGTTAATTGAGTAGTCCGTAGGACCAGGCTTATCTCTAACATTGCCAATCTTATTAAATATTTTTGCCATATTTTACTGATCGCTGACTTATTTATTTATTATTGATAACATTTTTCATTAAAGTTCTGGCTTATTTCCGCCAAAATTCATTTCTTCTTTTTCGAGTTCCTCCTCCTATCGAAAATCGGCATAAATGTTGGTAAATTCTTCTTCATTTTGGGTTTTTACCCAAATAGTTAGTTTACTACAAATATCTTCGTTTTTGCGGTATTGATTTTTAGATTACCGCGTTAAATTTATTGGAAAATAATCAACAAGATAAGAAATTTGGCCTGAGGTCGGTGGGATGACCCAGTAGACCGCAATATTATAATAATGAACAACACCTATTGATGTTACTAATCCCTCAATTGTCTTTGCGATGGGTAGCAATAGTTTTGGAACAGCTTACTAGTACCGGACTTTATATAATTTACAGAACTGCAGAACTACAGAACTCTGCGAAACAGCTCCGCTGAGGTCATCCCAAACCATTGTTTGGGATGACCAAAGCTTTCTATCTATAAATAAAAGAAGCTTTCTATCTATAAATAAAAGAAAATTAAAAAATCATTAGCAAGTATATTTTTAAAGATAAAGTATACCTCTTATTATTATTCTATAGCTTTACACATTATAATTCTAGTGCTAATAGGTTATTTATTTAACTAGATTAAATTAACTAATTTATTAGATTAAATTAACTAATTTATTAGATTAGATTAACTAATTTATTTATCTAGAAAACATAATTTATAAAACATTATGAAAGGGGGCAAACATTTAAGTTTGACATTTGCACATTCAGGCAGTTATTTTCTTGCATTTAAATCGGTGGTTAGGTCACGACTATTCAAGTAAAATGTCAGGAATCGGTGAATAGCTACTGCTAAGTGTAAAACACGTTTACATTTATCTGATGATGCCAAAGAAATTATTATGAATGTTTATTAAACAGTAAAAGAAGATAATCCAAATCCAGAAGACGGTAAATTTTCCATTAAGGCAATATCTCGATTGACAAGGATGCCATATACAACAGTGTGGAAAATTGTTACAGATAGAATTCAACCTCGTAAAAAGCGGAGTGACTTTTCTACATATAAAGCAGTAAATGAAAAAGACGCTGAGGTAATTAGAAGATCAGTTTATAATTTCTATTCAAAGAACCTAGTATGATCTACGATCAACTTGTTAAAGACTATTGTATTACGTATTCGCCTTCAACTTTATCAAGGTTTTTTCCAAAAAGTGTCATTGTAATGGATAGCGCGACGTATCACAGCGAACAAATTAGAAAAATCCCCAGTGTAGGCTCGACGAAAAAACAAATATCGGATTTTTTGTATGAAAATGATTTGTACTTTGAAGAAACATATACAAAAAAAAAATGTTGGAAGTTCTTCACACAAAAGTATTTGAGAAACAGTTTGTTATAGACGAATTAGCCAAACTTGGTGGTCATATTATATTGCGATTACCTCCTTATTACTGTGTTTTCAACCCTATTGAATTAATCTGGAGCCAACTTAAGGGAAGTTTACGGCGAAACAACTGCTGTCCCAAATTTAGTAGCCAATCGGTATCATGTTATAGAAGAAATAAAATAAATTTCTCCAACACTGTGGCAAAATTGTGTTTCCCATGTTATAAAAACGGAAGATCATTACAGAACATTAACCTCACATATTAAACCAATAATTATTATAACATTATATGATGACGATTCTACTGAAGATGACAGCGATAGTGACATAAAGTTGTAATTTGTAATTATTTTTTTTTTTTCATCTAAACTTCAAATTAAATTTTTTTATGTTATTGTTTCTAATTTTATTATTTTATCTTTTTTAATTCTGATTTTTGCTACCACTCTTTTAATCTTTTACTGTTATTAACATTATTTTCCTTAATTTCTTTAATTTGTTCATTTCTCTTATTTCATTGTACATAATAACATGCTTATAACTACATAGATATAAATACGTATTAAATATATGATATGATAATTAATTTTATATTTATTATTCCAACTCTATTAAAATATTATATATTGTACTTTTTTGTTAATTTTAGCGTCCGCTCCTGGAGGGTCTGTTGTTTGTTATTATAATACTAAATCGGTAGGGTGATCCCACCAGCTTCAGGCAAAATTTCTTATATCTTGACGGAAACTATACTATTAGATTTACCATTCTTGAGTTAAGAATCGATACTTGTAATATTCATGTAGAGTAAATATTTATTGAAATATTTCTTTTCGCTTCAATAATATGAAGTCAACAAATGTGTTTATGGCTTCTTTTTGACTAATTGCATAGTAACTTCTATCAAGTCTTCGTTTACTTATTTCTTTTTTAGGCTCTCTTAAGACTTCGTTTACTTATTTATAGCCTTTAAATACAGTTTCTTATTGTCTGTTATTATTTTTAATTTCACTCATGTCCTTATCTGTGCTTTTTGTATTTCCTGATTCGTCCACGTATTTTTTTCCACTGGTTTTTTTAACTAGCTGGCACTTTATTGTATGTATTCTTTTCCATCAAGTAGGATTTTGGTTATATTTCCATCTTGTGTCTTGTATAATTGTGAATCCATAACGGATTTTTGTTCTTTTTCCATTTATCCTTTTGTTTATGGCTGTGGTCCTAAGTTTGTTTTGTATTATATCTCTTTAAGTATCAGGTTACATTCTATGTAATACTTTTAATTTCTCTTTGAATTTTTTAAATGCAATGAAACACATCGTATTATTTATTTTTTTGCTGCATTTATTTCTGTTATTATACCCAATTCTTTGTTTATAAAGTTTTCTATTTGGTTTTTTAGTTGCTCTTCATCTGATGTATCTATTGCCAAGCCGTTCAGATAGAAGAAAGCCATTTTATAGGAAATATGTTTCAATAATTTGACTGGTCTCTTTTTAAACTTTTCAAATATTTTGGCAAAAATTTGGGGTCATACTGACAACGTGACATTGGGAAAATGTCACGTTGTCAGCGTGTATGATTGAACTTAAAGTTATCTGCAATGTAGTTTATAACTTTCGTTACATAGTTTAGAACATATGCTCGTAGAGCATAGTTTAAAAAACTATGATCGGAAATGTGTTTGAAGGACTTCGAGCCAGAGAACAAAGTAGAAATATAAGCGATGTAGTTACATTATATAGTATTTTGACAAAAGTTTCCGAAGCTATTGTGTACAGAGTAATTAAAACAGACGATGAAACCAACGATAATAATACTTTGAAGGTTGAGACAAGAGGTAGGAAACAAATAAAAAAACAATACATGAATTTTATTTCAAAAAATTAACTTTAGGTATTTAAAGAGAAAGACGAATAGTACCCTTATTGAAGAAGAAGAAATAATCAGAAGTTTAGAAACAATAAATAGCAGAATTTCGAAAATGTGGAAAAAAACATACAAAAATAACATACTGTGACAAAAATTTGGTAGGATTTAAATGTGAAAAACAAACGACCAACTTTTCTAGATAGTTTGTCGATAGGTTTAAAAGCCTCATCTAAAAAGAGAAAATGCCTTATTATTAGCCAAAATGATACAGATCATTACAAAAAGATCTGTTATTATTATGGATAACACTCCTTATCACTGCCGGTGTGTAGAACAGTTACCAGCGACTAAATGGAGAAATGCAGAGATTACGGATTGTCTTACTAAGTAAAATTATAAATTCAATGAACCAATTTTAAAAATCAAGTTACTAAACTTAGCACGGTGTCATAAAGATAAATATATTAAATATGTAGCAGATGAAAAAGCGCGAGAACGAGGCGTAATTATTGTAGTTCGATTGCCGCCATATCATTGTGAGTTAAACCCGATATAACTTATATATGTGGGCTAAAATTATAATGAAATAGCAAGGAATAATGCTCCTTTTAAATTAATTGATGTAAAAAATCTGCTTAATAGTGCCGTCAGCAAACAACCTCACAATCGTGGATAAAATATCTCGAGTATGTAGTAAAAGAAGAGCAGAATATGTGGAACCTTGATAACTTCATTGAAACTACCATGGAACCAGTTGTTATGGATCTAGGCGAAGACACTACTGATAAATCTGAAGATGTCATAGATGACTCTGACTGCAATCTGACTATACGTGTGGAATACTTTTAGGATCTTCATAATTTAATATTATCAAAATTTCTGTTCGCAATTTTTATACAGCACCATCTATATTTTAAATCATTTTTGTTGGAATAATATCTTTTCAGAGATGATATTAAAAACTTAATGGATTACTACGAATATGTTCTCAAATAATTTTCAAGATTTGGCAACATATTCGTACTAACTACTGACTAATTTACATTTTTTCATTGTAAAATAAATAGTGATATAAATGTTAAAGGTAAAATCACTGTTTTTTTTATACATATTATACTGTAAATTTAAAAGTTACAGATGGCTTAATACTTTTTGGTGTAGTTGTAACTCAGAAAAAGATGAGCATTTAATGGTTAATGTCAAAATGTATCCGTTTGATATAATAAAATTATGGCTGGTTAAAATCTTGCAAGTTAAAAATAATTGTTTTCCAAAAAAAGTAGAAAAATGGGATACAAAATCCAGCCGCTCGGCTTTACCTCAAAAATGAATCAACTCATAAGATGAAAGAGAGTTTCCACACTCTCTAAGCTCACTGTATATTAAACTTTTATTTAATAAATTAATTATATAAACATCTTCTTAGCTTGCATTCGATTATACCAAAATAATTTTTTGGTAAAGTTTGTTTAGCAGAAAATGATTGACTTCAATTAGTGCGGTCGTAAATATTATTAAATTTATCTGTCTTGGCCCATTGTTAAGACCTTGTACCTCAGGTAAACCTTTGTTACCTGAAACCGGGCCTTTTATACTATTATCGGTTAACCCAGGATGTTTATAGTTGATACTAATTGAAGTCAACCATTTACTACTTAACAAACTTTAAGTAGGTAATGAGTATTGGCGAAAAAAAAAAAACAAAAAGGAAACACGTTTTATTTTCATCATTCTATTTTGAATTAGATATTGATTTACACCCATGAATTCAGATGTAAATTATTAATTTATTCCAGAGAATATTGTATTGGTTTAAAGGGCAATTCTCTATGTATATATATATATATATATATATATATATATATATATATATAAATATATATATATATATATATATATATATATATATATATATATATATATATATTATATATATATATAAATATATATATAATAATAGTCTCCCGTTTTATACCGCTGTCGCGGCTTTGGGAGTATAGCAGGGTAGTCTGCTATATCTAGGGCCTACGGTATACAAGGAAGGTAACATGGCCAGTGCTACGCTTCAACCGTCTATTATTACCCCTGGTTTTACCCAAGGTACTCATTTTTATTCAGGCTGAGTCGACCTGGGGCCTATAGACATTTTTTAAAATGTCTAGATGTTCTTGCCGGCGGTGGGATTCGAACCCCGGACCACCAGCTTGCGAGTCAAGCATCCTACCGCTTGCGCTACGCCGGTATATATATTATATATATATATATATATATATATATATATATATATATATATATATATATATATATATATTTATATATATATATATTATATATATATAAATATATATATATATATATATATTTATATATATATATATATATAATATATATATATATATATATATATATATATATATATATATATATATATATATATATATATATATATATATATGTATGTTCGGAAAGATTTCCGCGGTTAGTACAATTAAACCTAGAGCTAAGATTAGTACTATTACAGGAATTAATACATATTCAACTAAATAGTCTTGCGTGTTGAACCGCGTCGGTTATCATTGCGCCGAGCTTTCGATATCCTCTTCTCTTTCTTTAGGGCTTCCGAGGACTCAGTCTCCCGAGCCCCCAGACACTACTACTTTGATCACTAATCAAAGTGTTACTGGTGCTGGGAATAGAGAAAAGGTCATTTATACCGTCGATGGTGACGTGGCATGGGTGGACTTTATCGTGAGGGCCAGCGTGGGGATTGGTGCGGGGATTGTCGCGAACATTTCTAACAGTAGAATTTTGATTGACGGCTGGGGCGGACGGTACTTTCTTTTTGAGAGGACCTTCGACTCTTATAAAGAAAATATCCTCCGCTTCACCCGTCAATCAAAATCCTACTGTCAGAAATGTTCGCGGCAACCCCTTGCGACAATTCCCGCGCCAATCCTCACGTTGGCTCCCATGCCAACCTCCACCCAAGTCACGTCACCATCGAAGATATAAATGATCTTTCCTCTATTCCCAGCACCAGTAATGCATTGATTAGTGATAGTGTCTGGAGGCTCGGGAGACTGGGACCTCGGAAGCCCTGAAGAAGACACCGAAGAGGATATCGAAAGCTCGGCGCAATGATAACCGATGCGGTTCAATCCGGAAGTCTGTTTAGTTTAATATTAATTCCTGTAATAGTATTAATCTTAGCTCTAGGTTTAAATAAATATATATATATATATATATATATATATATATATATATATATATATAAACTAAGGAACACCCGAAGAGTGGTGGGTTTTTCGGTCAAAGTGGAGAAATAAAAGACAAAGAAGGTGGCTACTTCATCTATTTATTGAAGACGTTTCGCTTTCTGCTCAGAAAGCATCATCAGTTCATCTAAAAAGAACAATATGAAACCAAACATCCATAGAGAAGTTAAAACATGTGTGTTACCTTACAACGACATGTAGCAGTCAATGATACTAAAAGTGTGAAAAAGCTTACGATACTGGACATTTACAGATAAAGTTGTATAAAAAATTAATTTAAACTAGGTATAGTTTACAAATTAACAGAATTAGCACATCAAAAGAACATGTGATAATCATACATGTATATAAAAAACTTAAGTAAAAAAACATTAAAAATTTTATATGTAGAGAACTAGAAAGATCATGAGATGCACTTCCAACAATTTATTTATAATCAGTTAAATTTTAATTTTGACTTTAGGTAACATTATTGAATTATTTAAGATTAAAATATAGTATTTAAAAGAAAAAATGAAGTTACCAGTCTTTAGCTTACTGAATGCCGCAGGTAAATGAATTAACAGGTGAAACACCCACGCAAACAACGTGAAAATACATGGCCTTGAGGTCAATATGACAGAACAGCAAGGCGAAATACCAACCTCTAGTGGAATAGAGCGGTACATTTAAAGAGTACGATAAATTTGGGTGACAACTTGCCATTAAAAAGCCAAAAAATGAAAGGAAAAGGTGGTTAAGATCACCATTTTCTCCCCAGTGATTGGTGTAGTAAACCAAAGAACAAAGCATGCACGGTCAATCCAAAATAGCATATATTATAATATTTACGTTGTAACTGGTTAGCCAGCCAACAGGTGAAGATTAATTCAACTTCCACAGTCCAAGGTTCATAGCATTCGGAACTGTGAATGGAAAAGATTCTATGAATCAGTTTCAATTTAAAATTTTACTCTTCTTCTTCACTTGCCATCTCCGCGACGGAGGTTCGCAATCATCATGGCTATTCTGATCTTAGATGCTGCTGCTCTGAATAGTTCAATTGATGTGAATCCGTACCATTCCCTCAAGTTACGCAACTATGAGATTCTTCTTCTTCCTACACTTCTCTTGCCCTGGATTCCCTTGTATAATCAATTGAAGTAGGTTGTATCTCTCATTACGCATAACATGCCCCAGGTATTGCAGCTTTCGTGTCTTGATGGTTTCCAATACTTCCATTCTTTTGTTGATTTTTCTCATGACTTCGTTGTTTGTTACATGCTCGGTCCATGATATCTTCAGGATTCTTCTATACACCCACATTTCAAATGCTTCCAACTTTTTAGCAGTCGACGCGTTAAGTGTCCATGCTTCTATCCCATAAAGTAGAGTCGAGAAAATAATAACACCTTGCCAGCCTAACTCTCAAGTCCAATTTTAGTTCTCTTGCACAAAGTACTTTTCTCATTTTATTGAAGTTTGTACGTGCTTTCTCTATTCGAACTTTGATTTCTTTGGAGTAATCGTTTGTGTGATTAATTATTGTGCCAAGATGGTGGTAGTTTTCAACTTGTTCTAAAGCACTACCGTTAATTGTCAGGCTTTCGCCATTATTTTGGGTTTTTGATATCCTCATAAATTTGGTTTTCTTTGTGTTTATTGATAATCCATATTCTTCTCCATACTCAACTATCTTGTTCATTAGCTTTTGGAGGTCTTGGAGGTTGTCTGTTATTATGATAGTATCGTCCGCATATCTAATGTTGTTAATTGGTGTTCCATTGACCTTGATTCCTGCTGTTTCTCCCTCAAGAGCTGTTTTCATAATTTCCTCAGAGTATGCATTGAATAGTAGTGGTGACAATACACACCCCTGTCGCACTCCTCTTTTAACTTCGAACTCTTCTGATGTGTGTTCATTAATGCGTACGTGTGCCTGCTGTTTATAATATAGATTTGTTATAATTCGAAGGTCATTGTGTTGTAGTTGTTTTGCTTTGAGGATGTCCATTAGCTCTTTGTGGCGGACTTTGTCGAAAGCTTTGTTGTAGTCTATGAAACAGACGTACATATCTTGGTTCACATCTAAGCATCTCTGGATTAGTACGTTGAATGCAAATAGAGCTTCACGGGTACCTACGCCATTACGGAATCCAAATTGAGTTTCATCAATATCCATATGAAGTGTTTTGTAAATGCGTTTATGAATGATCTTTAAAAACAATTTAAGTGTGTGAGACATCAGGCTTATGGTACGGTGGTCGGTGCATTCTCTAGCATTTTTCTTTTTTGGGAGACAAATGAATGTTGAGGTCAACCATTCGTTGGGTATGACACCCGATTGATAAATTTTATTAAAAACCTTTAAGAGGACATCAATGTACTCATTTTCTATTATTTTAAGGATATCAATAGGCAGTTGATCTGGCCCCGGGCTTTTTCCGTTTCTGGTGTTCTTTAGTGCATACAATATTTCTTCCTTTGTAATTTCTACACTTGTTTCTCTGTCCCCAAAAGACAAGTCTTGTGGGTTTCCTCTTTCGTCGTCGAGGAGCTCTTCCATATACTCTTTCCATCGTTTTAGTTTTTCGTCAGTCGTTATCATAGTATTTCCATTTTTATCTAAGAGAGTTGTGTTGTGGTTTCTTTTTTGCAGTCCTGCCATTTCTTTAACCTTTTATGTATGTTGAATAGGTCGTATTTGTTCAGAAGATCCTGTATCTCTTTACATTTTTCCTCATAGTAAGTTTGTTTTGTCTCTCTTATCTTTTTTCTGATTTCGTTGTTAATGATTTTGTAATTGTGACTGTCTTTGTTCTTGGCTTGTCTTCGTAGTTTCATCATGCCGAGTATCTCGTCGGTCATCCAATTGTCTTTCTTTCGTGTCGGTTCTTTTAATATCTCTTTACATGGAGCGAGGAGGCAGTTTTTTAGTGTTTCCCATTGTTCGTTTATCTCGTAGGTGTTAGTATCTAATTTATCAAAGTTTTCGTATATTTTCTGTTGAAGTTTGATTTTTATATCAACTTCTTTCAGTTTTCTAACATCTAATTTTGGAGTTCTTTGTGGTTTTCTAATACGTTTAAGCTTAAGCGTGACATTAGCGATTAGTGGGTTATGGTCTGATGCGACATCTGCTCCTGGATATGTTTTAACTGATTTGATGGTGTTACGATATCTCTCTTTAATCATTATATAGTCGATTTGGTTTCTTACAACTTTTTCCGGTTTATCTGCTGGTGAGCGCGATGTATATAACCGTCTCATTCGTAATTTAAAGAACGTGTTTGTGATTATTAGACTTTGTTCTTGGCAGAATTGTATAAGACGATCGCCTCTATCGTTACGTTCCCCTAGTTCTTAGTCTCCCATTACTGTTCCAGCTCTTCCTTTGCCGACTTTTGCATTGAAATCGCCCATAACTACCGTGATTTCCCTGTTCTTTGTCATTTTCAGTGCATCTTCAATTTGTTGGTAGAATGTTTCTACTTTATCTTCTGTTGCATCCGTCGTTGGCGCATATACTTGGATCAGATTTAGTTTTGTGTGTGATGTCCTTATTTGTAGTAGCATCACTCTTTCTGATATTGGGACAAAGCCGTCTATTGACTTGTTGACCTCTGTATCGACAATAATTGCTACTGCACGTCTATGTTGGTTATCAGTGTTTCCCGAATAATATAAGGTACCGGTTTTTGTTGAAAGATATCCTGAGTTAGGCCACCATGTTTCGCTTACTCCTAATATATTTATATTCAGTCTTCCCATTTCCTGAAGGATGTTATGCATTTTACCAGGTTGATACATGCTTTTGACGTTCCACGTACCTATTTTTGTTTTTGATAATTTTAGTTTGTCTTGTTTCGAAGTTTGACAAGGGTTTCGCCGGTTAACGACCTGGGAGTCCTTGTCTGTTCCTCCCCTGCCGGATCTTGGGCTCCGATTCCCATGATCAGTTTCTTTTTTTCCTTTAGTACTCATTGCCATGATAATTGTACTAGAGATATCCAATTGGATCTTTAATGCAGTGGTTTCTCCTTGCCTTCTGCATCCTTATGCCGTTGACCATTTACTTGATTTATTCGCCTTTGGTGCCAATTTCTTAGCACCAGGACAAAAGAGTGCCCTTCCACTTACCAACTCATCCGCCCGAAGCCGTTGGTCAGTAAGTGTGGGATTGCTTATACCGGCAATCGCTCGGTGGAATTTTCGCCATATCTGGCTACCCTCACTTAGTTTAGCCTGCAGACCAATGCAGTTGCCCGGGTGTGGCACGTGGAGCCATAAGTGAGAGTTAGCTGTCTTATGAGGACCAGTTATCAAGAACCATCTCCCGTCTATGACGCTCGATGTGGTCGTTCCGATAAAAGCATCGTACTCTATAGCACAAATCTACACCCCAAAATTTTACTAAACAAGTTAATCAAAAAAACAATTACTTTATGTATGTGAAAGTGATATTGACAAAATAGTTAATAAAATGTAAGTTGATGAATCTAAGTTAATAAAGAAAGAATAATTTATTTTATTTTTATTTTTATTTGAATTTATTAAATATGAAAATATGATAAAAACACCTTACAGGGACAATTTAAAGTAAACAACATATTATGCATAATTCTGCAAAATTAATGCATGATAAATTTGGCTCAAGTTACTAATGTCGGTTCTCTTATTAAGAGCATTTGGGTGTTTTAGTATTTAAGACATTTCCAAGAACTGTCTTTTGACGAGGTTGCGTTCATTGCCAAGAATTTTAACTTCATTAAAGTTCACTTTGTGCTTAGAGTTAATAGCATGCTGGGCAAGAGCACAGGTATGCTTAGATAAGTTGATATCACTGCGGTGTGTCGTAAGACGCCCTCTCAGTGATCTCCCTGTTAGGTAGTGATGAGTAATGGGTAGTTGGAGTCCCAAGTACAGTATTAGGCAGTAATGTATGAGTAATGGGTACTTGGGACTCCAACTACCCATTACTCATCACTACCTTATTTTCCTCAAGTTACTGAGAAACTCGTTAAACTGTACAAACAGAATAACGTACCTGTTAAAATTGCAGTTAAGAATGATAAGACTGTCAGAAATTTGTTTTCTAAAACTAAAACACCCTTGTCCCTTCTGGAACAAGTTAATGTAATCTATCATAAACCTTGTGCTGAGTGTGACTCATGTTACATCGGTCAGACAGGGAGATCACTGAGAGGACGTCTTACGACACACCGCAGTGATATCAACTTATCTAAGCAAAACTGTGCTCTTGCCCAGCATGCTATTAATTCTAAGCACAAAGTGAACTTTAATGAAGTTAAAATTCTTGGCAATGAACGCAACCTCGTCAAAAGACAGTTCTTGGAAATGTGTTAAATACTAAAACACCCAAATGCTCTTAATAAGAGAACCGACATTAGTAACTTGAGCCAAATTTATCATGCATTAATTTTGCAGAATTAGGCTTAATATGTTGTTTACTTTAAATTGTCCCTTAAGGTGTTTTTATCATATTTTCATATTTAATAAATTCAAATAAAAATAAAAATAAAATAAATTATTCTTTCTTTATTAACTTAGATTCATCAACTTACATTTTATTAACTATTTTGTCAATATCACTTTTACACACATAAAGTAATTGTTTTTTTGATTAACTTGTTTAGTAAAATTTTAAATTGAAACTGATTCATAGAATCTTTTTCATTCACAGTTCCGAATGCTATGAACCTTGGACTGTGGAAGTTGAATTAATCTTCACCTGTTGGCTGGCTAACCAGTGACAACGTAAATATTATAATATATGATATTTTGGATTGACCTCGCATGCTTTGTTCTTTGGTTTACTACACCAATCACTGGGGGGAAAATGGTGATCTTAACCACCTTTTCCTTTCATTTTTTGGCTTTTTAATGACAAGTTGTCACCGAAATTTATCATGCTCTTTAAATGTACAGCTCTATTCCACTAGCGGTTGGTATTTCGCCTTGCTGTTCTGTCATATTGACCTCAGGGCCATGTCTTTTCACGTTGTTTGCGTGGGTGTTACACCTGTTAATTCATTTACTTGCGGCATTCAGTAAGCTAAAGACTGGTAACTTCATTTTTTACTTTTAAATACTATATTTTAATCTTAAATAATTCAATAATGTTAACTAAAGTCAAAATTAAAATTTAACTGATTATAAATAAATTGTTGGAAGTGCATCTCATGATCTTTCTAGTTCTCTACATATCAAATTTTTAATGTTTTTTTACTTAAGTTTTTTGTATACATGTATGATAATCACATGTTCTTTTGCTGTGCTAATTCTGTTAATTTATAAACTATCATCATTCAATCTTCGCTTATCCACTGCTGGACATAGATCTCCCTCATAATTTTCCATCTATTTCGATCTTGTGCCTCTTGCATCCAATTCCTATGACAACGTTTTAGATCATCAGTCCAACGTGTTGGTGGACGACCTCTACTTCGGTAGGCATCATCTCTTGGTCTCCATTCCAGTATCCGCTTTGTCCATATATTGTCTGTCATTCGAGCCACGTGACCTGCCCAGTTCCATTTTAGTATTGCTACTCTCTCTACTGCATCAGCCACTCCTGTTCTTTGTCGTAGCTGGCGATTTGGGATCTTGTCTCGTAGTGAAACGCCCAACATAGCACGCTCCATCGCCCTTTGACACACACGGATCTTTTGAACTGTTCTCCTTGTCATGGTCAACGTTTCGGCACCGTAAGTTAACACTGGCAAAACACACTGATTAAACGTTTTTCTTTTAAGGCATATTGGTATATCAGACGATTTGAAAATATGGTTCAGCTTGCCGAAGGCTGCCCAAGTCAGTCTTATACGACGGAGAAGCTCAACGGTTTGGTTATCTTTTCCTATGCGAATCTCATGACCTAGGTATTTATAGGCCATTACCTGGTCTATGGATCTTGTTCCTACGCATATATCTTCGCTGACTACAAGATTTGTCATCATCTGGGTTTTAGATATATTTATTTTCAATCCCCCTTCTAGCGAGGAAAGGTAGAGCTGATTTAAAAGTTCTTTGGCCTCATCTATCCTATCAGCTATTAGTACAATATCATCTGCAAACCTTAGATGGCTAAGCTTTTCTCCGTTTATGTTTATGCCCTTGTCGGTCAGTTTTGCCCTTTTACATATATATTCCAAAAGCGTAGTGAACAGTTTCGGCGATATGGTGTCCCCCTGGCGTACTCCACGTTGTATCGGGAATTTCTGGGTTTGACGATCACCCACTCTAACACTGGCTGTTGCGTTTTGGTATATATGTTTAATTATATTTATATACCGATAGTCAATTCGGCATTCTGTCAAGGCTTCCAACATTTTTTGTTGATTTACGGTGTCGAATGCCTTTTCATAGTCGACAAATATTAAAGCTAGTGGTTTATTATATTCAGTGCATTTTTCTATAAGATTTTTTATTACCATTAGGTGATCGTTTGTTCCATAGCCTTTTCTAAAACCTGCCTGTTCTATGGGCTGATAAAATTCCAATTTATTTTCTAGTCGTTTCGTAATTATTTTTGTAAATAGTTTATAAATATGTGAAAGTAGACTTATGGGCCTGTAATTCCTGAGGTCGGTAGCATCCCCTTTTTTATGAAGTATGATAATTTCTGCGTTATACCACTGGGTTGGTGTTATTGCTTCCTGCAAACATCTAGTGAATAGTTTGGCAAGGACCTGCCATAATCTTTTTCCAGCCACCTTCAAGGCATCTGCCACTATTTCATCGCCTCCGGGGGACTTATTGTTTTTCATTTCTTGCACTGACCTTCGAACTTCATTGGGTGTTACGTCCGGTGAAATTTCAGATCCCTGATTGATTATCTTTGGTAATGATCCACTCCGGTTACATTGCTGTTCTTTGTATAGTTGTCTATAAAAACTCTCTATCGTATTCATAATTTGAATTCTATCCTCAATGATTTGCCCCTGTTCATTTCTTAATTTGCGGACGTTTTTTCTTCCAATGGACATGCTCTGTCTGAGTACTTTCAAGCTTTTGTTTTATTCTATTACTCTAGTTATTTCCATCGTATTGTATCGTCTCAGATCTTTTCTAACTTCCTTTTTAATTTTCTTATTCAAAATTCTTAGTTCATTTTGGTTATGATCCTGATTTTCCCTATGTTTTCTTCTTTCCTCTATAAGATGTTTTGTGTTGTGGCTTAATGTTTTGTTATTATTTTCAGGACGAGGACAGTATTTCTTTTCAGCTTCTTTCAATATTTGGGTAATAGTATTGTTCATTTCATTGATGCTGATATTGTTCTGAAGCTATTTTATTTATTCCCAGTTAAATAGTAATTAATTGATGCTGATATTCTCTAAGTCGTGTGTATCCAAACTAGTCTTAATATTTTCTTCGTAAAGTGTTATATCTTCTGGGAACAGCCACCTTCCACTTTTCTTTTTGAGGATCATTTTTGTTCTTTCAACTTCAGTGTTAAAAGTGGTTTTTGCTCTAACTAGTCTATGGTCCCTGTTGAAAATTTATTCAATACTGTTACATCCTGAACAATATCTTTCCGATTTGATATTATGAAATCAATCTCATTTTTTGTTCTTTGGTTCGGACTCTTCCATGTCCACTTACGTTGGGGTTTCTTTCCGAAGAATGAGTTCATCACAAAGAGATTTTCCTGATGTAAGAAGTCAAGAAGCCTGTTACCTCTCTCATTTCTCTCACCAAATCCAAAGTTTCCCATAGCAGATTCTGCATCATCTTGTTTGAATCCCAATTTGGCGTTAAAATCTCCAATTATCAATGTGTAATGTGTTTTTGAAGTTTGTATAGCTGCTCTGATATCTTCATAAAATTGATCAACTTCCTCATCCGGGTGACTCGTAGTTGGTGCGTAAGCCTGTATAATTTTAAGTTTGTATCTTGGGTTTAATTTAAAAATAAGATAAATGACTCTGGTACATATACTTTTTATTGTGATTATGTTTGGTACCCATTTTTTATGGATTAAAAAACCCACTCCTCCAACAGATGAATCTTCGTTTCCTCTGAAATGGAACATATTTCCAGACTTAAGTATTATTTGATCTTCTTTTCGACGCCTAACTTCACTTATACCGATTATATCCCATTTTATGTGTTGTAGTTCATTCTCCAGTTCTATCATTGATGCTTCTGTTGATAAAGTTTGTACATTGTAGGCACATATATGCATTTGTCGTTTGTTTTGGTGGCCTGATCTCTTCCGGTGATTCTTAGCACCCTCTGCTCCAACACTATTCTGACCGCCACCTTGGTCAGGGAAATTGAAACCGCCGGGACTGAGGGCCGTACACTTGATGTATCCATCATGAGGGGAAATTTGGCCTTGAAACGCCGCGCTGGCCAAGCGTGTTGGCGAGTTTTAGAGTTGTAGTAGAAGGAAATATAGTGACCCGTCTGCCTTCGGAAACCTAATCGCCATTCGGGGTCGGAAGAAACAAGAGTTAGCCAAGACAGGCTGATAGGAAAGATTAAAGACATTTCACTCAAGACAAGTTGAAAAAGAGTAAAATGTGAAGGCCCTTATGATCCGCCAGGTGCGTTTCATAAGCGTATGAGTATTTATTCACTTTGTGTTCCCGCTCATACCTCGGGGTGTTGACTACAGACTGTATGGCTTGTCCAGCATGCCATAGCATGAAGAATAGGGTGCACGCCATTTTTCCAAAGTTGACACCCCACTCCATGGCCTGACCGATTTGTAAACTATACCTAGTTTCAATTAATTGTTTATACTTTATCTCTAAATGTCCAGTATCGTAAGCTTTTTCACACTTTTAATATCATTGACTACTACATGTCTTTGTAAGGTAACACACATGTTTTAACTTCTCTATGGATGTTTGGTTTCATATTGTTCTTTTTAGATGAACTGATGATGCTTTCTGAGCAGAAAGCGAAACGTCTTCAATAAATAGATGAAGTAGCCACCTTCTTTGTCTTTTATTTCTCCACTTTGACCGAAAAACCCACCACTCTTCGAGTTTAGTTTATATTGGATTGACGGTCGTACTCCTTTTTCTCGATATATATATATATATATATATATATATATATATATATATATATATATATATATATATATATATATATATATATATATATATATATATATATAGTAAAAAATACGACCGTTGATTAAATTTGGAATATATTCTATATAATATATATATATATATATATATATATATATATATATATATATATATATATATATATATTTATATTTATATTTATATATATATATATATATATATATATATATATATATATATATATATATATATATATGTGTGTGTGTGTGTGTGCGTATGTAGGTTTTGCCAATTTAAGTTTACTTTTAATTAGCATTCTAAACGCTTAGTAGAACGGTAGTAGAAAGCAAGTCTGAAACTGTTCGTAATCGTATTTTTGTCTTGAGTAAATGATGAACTGTCTTTGTTAGATATTACTTGTAATGCCACTATCATGAGTTTAATAAGGTATAGATTAAATACTTATTGTTATTAATTTTATAGAAGTGCGACAAGAGGCCGTTCAACAGGCTCTCGCGCAAGCCTTGCAGAATAGACATAAACCTTCGATGCCGATGCCGTCCAAAAGAACATCAGTTATGGCGAGAAGTCCTGACCGGGATAGACACGATTCTGGTAAGTAGATTTCTGAGTTGTTATAAAGTTCGGCTTATGTAATAAACATAATTGCAGAAAGGAAGAATCTGCATGAAATGCAGAAAATACAAGAATTAAATCCTTTAGAGAGACAGATCACGACAGATGAAATCAAATATGCTATCAAAAACTCTAAAGACAATAAGGCAGCTGGATTAGATGAAATACCAGTAGAACTGTTAAAACTAGTGGCAGAGGATAATTTGGAAGTATTGGTAGATTTATTCAACACGGTGTACAATACGGGAATAATACCACAAGAGTGGCTGAAGTCAGCATTTATAACCATCCCTAAAAAACAAGCAGCAAAAGAGTGCTCTGAGTATCGAACACTGAACCTCATGAGTCATACTTTAAAAGTGCTGCTGTAAGTAATACATAAGAGAATATACGAAAGACTAGAGGAGGATATTAGCGAGACGCAGTTCGGGTTCCGAAATGGAATGGTTACTCGAGAAGGGCTATTTGCCATCAACATATTGATTCAGCCATGTCGGGATGTAAACGTTGATCTACACTTGTGCTTTGTTGACTACGAAAAAGCTTTCGATAAAGTGAGACATGAAAAACTAATATCAATACTTATGAACAAGCGCATTGACAGTAAAATCATAAATATAGTGAAAACATTATATTGGAACCAAAGTGCCATAGTTCAAATTGATGGGCAACACTCAGAAGAAATGAACATCTGTAGAGGAGTTAGACAGGGATGTGATTTATCGTCACTTTTGTTTAACTTATATTCTGAAGAAATTTTCCAAAACACGCTCAATAATATCAAAGCGGGAGTTACCGTTAACGGAAAATTAATTAACAACTTATTAACAACAACGATATGCAGACGACAAGTCACTGTGATCATAGCAACGAGTATAAAAGATCTTCAACATCTTATCGAAAGCTTAAGTATAAATAGTGCTGAGATGGGAATTACTATAAACGCTAAAAAAACGAAGTACATGCTAATTACAAAAAGACGGTAACGTGATAGAACAAGTAGAAAAATATCAGTACTTGGGAACTCCGATCAATGAAACCAATGATCAAACTGCAGAAATAAACAGGCGAATAGAGATTGCCAGATCAGCATTTATACGAATAAAGCCACTCCTAACGTGCAAAAATCTAAATTTGGAGATCAGACTACGTACCATTTGCTGTCATATATTTTCAGTATTATTATATGGAACTGAGACTTGGACATTAAAAAAATGCAATTTAAAAAGAATCGAAGTTTTTGAACTCTGGTTATACCGCAAAGTATTAAAAATATCATGGACTGATAGAATTACAAATAAAGAAGTACTGGAGAGGGTTGGTAAAGACACAGAACTAATCACCACTATACAAACCAGAAAACTGGAATACCTAGGCCACGTGATGATGGGACCAAATATGAAATTTTTAGACTCATAATACAGGGAAAGATTCAAGGAAGAAGATCTGTTGGCCGAAGGCAGAACTCATGGTTGAAGAATCTACGTGATTGGTATCAATGCAGATCGATTGATTTGTTTAGAGCAGCAAGTTCAAAAATAAAAATAGCCATTATAACTATAATAAACATAGTTATATAAATTATAATTATATATTTTATCGAATTAGCAATTACTTTACCCTATACTTCATGAAAAGTCGGGGTGCTAAAATAAATTAAAAAGGGTATAGAGGTACTTGTTTTAAAGTAATGCTTAAAAAATAAATAGTCCTTACTGCCATCTTTGACCAATTTTTTAAGTCTTTAATCCTAAGTTGTTGAATGTTTTAGAAGTTGCGTTAGGATACCAACTGGTTTGACAATTATACGATAAATGACTTTATTTTTAATGTGAAACACCTGATGTGGCGTATTAGATGGACTGTTCGCGCCACATAAATTTGTGACGCGCTCGTAACTCCTTGATTTCTTCCGCCACGTATATACCAATATATGCAATTTACTATGGAAAATAATAATAGAGACAAGAAAATATGTTACTAAAGAAACAGCTAAGAATATTTAAGAAATTTGGACTTTAAATCAATAAGTTTTTTTTTTAATATACTGTAAGTATAAGAATAATAATCTAGGAAGAATATACTAAATTTTTCCTTTGAAAAATATCAAAAAAATTTTTTGTTTTTATTATGCCGTATTTATTTTATATATTATACGAAATTATTTCAAATCTGCCTTGCATAACGAGAGCCCTAATTGTAAAACACAGAAATAATAATAGTCTAAGATCCCACTGCACGATCACTACGTTCATAACGTAGTTAATCAAACTCACATTTTTACATATATTTAAAATTAGGAGAATGCATTGATAATAGGTTGTCAGTCAAAAACAGGCCGCAAATATTTTTATTTTTATTTTTTATAAAAATTTTATTAAGTTCATTTATTTTTTAAATAAAATGCGCTGCTCATAACGTGTATGCGTGTTTTTTATATCTAATCTTAAACTAAACTTCACGAGACTAGTGGTGAAACAAACTGTTTTTAAAATTACTGTGAACAGTGTAAATACCATGTGTATAAAAAAAATCCTGACCATATGTACCACTAAAATATTAAAGTTTACGATGCTGATGTAATAACATTTCCCAATTTCAACAATTCTCGTATTCCTTCACATTAGTCATTTGCTCTAAATCACCATGGGCATCGGGTGTACATCTGCTGTTTTTTTAGTTGGCTAAGTTTCTAAGTATGTTTAAATTTTTAAATGAACCATTATTATCTACTCTTTAGAATCTTCATCAGACGAAGATAGTATTGTGAATGAAGAAACAGTCGAAAGTACTCCTGAGCGGGAACGAGTCAAAGATCGTAGTACTCCCCAGATGTTTCCTCCACCACCGTTGTCTGATACGAGTAGCACTGGATCGCCACCACCATCACATCACAGACCTCGACTACCACCACCAAATAATTGGGAGGATAAAAGAAGAATTGAAATAACTGAAATTAGCGACGTTCTTCAAAACTTTAGACCATGTAAGTGCATTTTAAAAACAACTGAGAAACTTTATAACTTCGAAATAAAAATCATTAAAATTTATCATTTTTATTAATAAATAAAATATGCCTATACTGTCCTGAAGCTATTTTCTTGTGGCATATTAACCCTTAAATGCCCAAGAGTGCATGTCCACTCTAAAACATGTCCACTAAAAAATGTCCACCTAATGCGTATTCCCTTTATAACATATTTATCACGTGTTCCAAAATTTTTCAAAAATGATTTAATGTTAAAAAGACGGCCCTTTATCGAATGTAATTTGGTTTTACCGATATTTTTGAAAATAAAAGTAATAATCTTAAGTTAAAATTAGGTGGGCATAAAATGTCCACCTTTGTTAAAACTTGTTTCTAAAGGTTTTTATAAGGTCTATTCGTTTAGCTCGGGCATATTTTGACAGATTCATAGGGGGAAACCTACAACACAAAAATTCCTACCTCTCAGTATTAAAAGCTCAAATATACTTACTATTGCAGACTTCTTCCATTGAAACAAGAAGAATTATTCTAGAATATGTAGTTGAATAGGCTCTTTAAATTGTGGAAGTGTATACTAAACCCATAAAATTTTCCTTGTATATTATAATATTTGAGTTGTTACAATTTAACATATTGTAGTAAATATTTGTATTATTCACGTTGTTTATTTTAGTTAATATAAGTTTATTGTTCTATTATTTTTGTTTAATTCTTTGTTAGTTCTATTTATTAAATTTTATTATTATGGATAGTCAAAGTTTTCCATATGACATATTATAATTAATAATAATTATTTTAATAATTATTTACTATGTAATGACAGTAAACCATGAGATATCAGATATCAACTTTTATTTGTCAGTTCATTAATGTCTGTGTCCCGTTTTACTTTTTGGTAAGTCATATATATATATATATATATATATATATATATATATATATATATATATATATATATACATATTTGTCTTATACATATACATTTTAGAATCTTGACAAAGGCAAGGGTTTCCTGCCGAAACGTTGATTGCAATGGAAATTAAAATCTAGTTCCACATGTAATATATACCTACCAGTTCTATTTCTTCATTTTGTATTCCAAGGTGTTTACTTGGTACTAAGTTCGTCATATATTTTGTTTTTGTTATATTCATTTTTAAACCTATTTTAGTTCTTCCAACATTTTCTTTATTTGTCCCAAATCGTCTGCAGTCAGGACTATATCGTCTGCGTGTTAGGTGGTGTAGCATCTCTCCGTCCACATTTATTCCTTTGTCACCCCATTCGTTTTGATCGCTTTTTATAAAGCCGATATGAAAAGTTTAGGTGACAACGTGTCACCTTGTCGGATACCTCTGGATTTTTTTATTTGGTTGCTGTTAGCGTGTAGTTGTATCGAGCTTGTCGCATTTATATATATATATATATATATATATATATATATATATATATATATATATATATATATATTACATATTAGCCTCGAATATCGGCTATCAATGCGGCTCTTGTTTAGTGCTTCTATAACACTGTCGAGTTCTACTGAGTCGAATTATTTGTGGAAATCTAAGAATGTTAAAACTAAGGGCTTGTTATATTCTATAGATTTTCGATGAGTTGTTTTATTGTTTGGAGGTGATATGAATAAAAGAGATCTTTTATTTTCCTCATTAGAGATTCACTGCCATTCTTAACGGCCTCGATCACAATTCCATCGTCTCCTGGTGATTTATTGGATTTCATTTTATTCATCGCTTGTCTAATTTCACTGAGAGTTATATTATTTTGCTTATTGCATCTTTTAGCTGTGTTTGGTTCATCCGTCTGCTTTTATAAAGTTCTCCATAGAAGTCTTCTACTATTGTTAAAAGCTCCTCTCTATTTGTTGTTATTTCGCCCTTTCTGTTTTTTAATTTAATGATCTGACTTTTTCCATTATTTAGTTTTCTTCGCAGACTTTTTAGGCCTTTATTATTTTCTATGGTTTGTTCGATCTTTAGTGTAGTGTACTTTCGTAAGTCTTTTCTTATTGCTTTCTTGACTTCTCTGTTTATATATATATATATATATATATATATATATATATATATATATATATATATATATATATAATATATATATATATATATATATATATATATATATATATATATATATATATGAAAATTACTTAGTTCTGGGAAGAACCGCGTTGAGAATTTATTACTTGACGTTTCGGCACCCATTTTGGAGCCATTATCAAGAGTGATACGGTTCGGTTCGAGTTCGGGGTCTCAAACGATCCAACCAGCTATCTGAAAAAAACGACCAAATCCATCATAAATAAGTCTACTCTACCTTCAGACATCAAAAAATCTCTTATACCCAGAGAAAAATCATCCCGAATTCCAAAGATATACGGCCTTCCAAAAATCCATAAGCCCAATGTTCTCCCAAGACCCATCGTCAGTGCATACAACTGCCCCACTCAGAAATTGGCAAAACATCTCGCTTTATCCTTACAACCATTAGCCGAAAAAGCTTCGTCTTTTGTCAAAAACTCTTTTCATTTTATTGATCTTCTGAAAAATATTTCTATTTCACCCTCAGATATACTAGTTAGTTTTGACATTGTTTCTTTGTTTACCAACATTCCCATCGATGAAACCATTTCCATCTTGGACTCTAAACATCAAATTCCCAAAGACGCACTATCTCTTATAAAACACTACATGTCTAATACATACTTTTCATTCCAAAATCATTTCTATCGTCATATCAAAGGTGCCCCAATGGGATCTCCCCTCTCTCCCGTAATAGCTGATATTTTCATGGAACATTTCGAAACAGCAGCCCTGTCCTCATAAAATCTCAAACCCACCTGCTGGTTACGGTATGTTGATGACACTTTTGTCATTTGGCCTCATGGTAAAGACACGTTAGATCTCTTTCTATCCCACCTGAATGGAATACATCCTAGTATTCAATTCACGATGGAAGTTGAGTCTGAAGCGTCTTTGCCATTCCTTGATGTTCTTATTCAGAAAAACTTACCTCACAGTTTTTCCTCTTCCGTGTACCGGAAACCCACTCATACAAACCGATATCTTAATGCCCAGTCACATCATCACCCCGCCCAACTCAATTCAGTTGTCAACACTCTCATTTCTCGTTCCATGAGACTTAGCGATAACAATCATAGGTCATCCGAAATTAATTCAATAAGGCAAACACTCTTACAAAACGGCTACCACAAAACCCAAATCAATAAGTGCATTCAAAAACATCTAAACCCCATTCCATCCAAAAAAGAAACCTTGCCGCCGGATCAACCCAAAATCTTTCTACCTTTTATTAAAGGTGTCACTGACAAGATCAGTAGAACTCTTCTTCCTCTAAATATCAAAACCATCTTCACTACTCACTCCAAGTTGTCCAATCTCGTCAGATCCGTAAAAGACCAAATCCCTAATGAAAACCATGGTGTCTACGAGATATCCTGTTCCAGTTGCTCACGTACATACATCGGACAGACAAACCGACGAATCCATAACCGTATTTACGAACATTCTATATTTGTCAAACATTCCGATACTACTTCAGCCCTAGCCCAACATCATATTCAAACAGGCCACAAAATAGATTTCGAAAAAGCAAAAACCATCGTCCCCATCCGCTCCTTAAAATCGAGAATCATTCGTGAAGCTATCGAAATCGAAAAACGGCCTAACAGCTTGAACACGCGCGATGACGCGAAACGATTGCCGGCAACATGGCGACCCCTGCTTCAGCGACCTCCCGCCCACACCGCTCAGGCCACGTCAGTTCAGACCACGTCAGCGCATACCGTTTCCGCGCATACAGCCAGTATAAAAGCAGCCACACAGGGTAAGACCGGTTGTCACTCGACACTGAGGAGTAGGCAGATTGAGACCTCAGTGCCGAGAGATAGTTCTTGCAATACAGAACACGATACTGGTACGTCTCGAGTGAGGGGGGTAGGCGGATTGAGACCCCGAACCGAACCGTATCACTCTTGATAATGGCTCCAAAATGGGTGCCGAAAGGTCGAGTAATAAATTCTCAACGCGGTTCTTCCCGAGAACTAAGTAATTTTCATTCATCTGACCGCGGAAATTTATCCGAACATTATATATATATATATATATATATATATATATATATATATATATATATATATATATATATATATATATATACCACGAAATTCAATCCGATGATAAGTTGGGGGAGGATTAGAAATTAACGTGTTTATGTAGGAAATAGAATTAGCAGGTTCATACCTACAAGAAATTAAAAATGTTAATAGCTGCAAATATGAGTAAGAGCAATTAGCACGACTCTGATATTATTAGCAGCAAGAACAATAGAAATAGCCACTTACGATTTATGTAATTTTACTTGTGTGAAAAATAACTACGAGATGAATTATGGTCGCCTTGTTTACGGTAAGTTCGTGTGACATAACGAAAATTATGACTCGCACAGTTACTCGCAGCGATAAAAAATCAACTACTTCTCGGGTTAATGGCTTTATTGATAAGATATTATAATCTGGCGAATAATGCCGTATAGTCGAGTAGCTAACGTCTCTTACTACTTATGAGATTGCTATAAAAAATTTTACGTAAAGGTCTAAACAACTTTGCCAAACATTCTTCCAATCTAAAAACGAATTTTTGTAGAAAAACTAAAATTATAATTATAAAGAATGAATAATATATAATATATACAGCTCAACAGGCCTTAGAGGCCCATGACTTGGAATTGTTTCACTGTTTTCCATCATTTTCTTCTGTTAATGGCCGCGGTTCTCCAATTTTTATTCCGATTGTTTGTAGGTCTTTCTTACACGCTTCTAGCCACTTTCTTCGTGGTCGTCCTCTTCTCTTCTTTTCTTCCCCTCTCAGCAGCGAGTCCTTTGCCCACTTTTCATCTACCATTCTCGCAAGATGGCCTAACCATTTAAGTCTCTTTATCCTGACGATCTGGCTAATTTCTGGTTTCCCGTACAGGTCTCCGATTTGTTCGTCTCCATCAAACGTCTTTATAGTCTTTTACTCTCCCGAATATATTTCTTAAAACACTCCGTTCTCAGATGTTCAACATATTTTCTTGATTTTTGTTTGTCACTCATGTTTCGCTTCCGTACAGGACCACTGTGTTGGATCACTGTTCGGTATAGTCACAATTTTACCTCTTTTGAGATGTTTTTTGCGCTTAGTATTCGTGTACTAAGGCTGCGGTCAAGCGTATGAACTGCAATTGGCTTGCTCCTGCATTAAACCCGAAAATCAAGAAGTGCAGAGTGAAATAATTGTGCCAAAGCAGCAATAAGTGTGTGTAAAGTTACAACGCGTATCACAGTGTGAATAAACCGACAGTAAGTGGCTAATTATTAACAATAATAAGCAAAATCAGTTGTTCCGATACCAACAGTTTCTGTTGTTTAATTTAGCGATAAGAGCAAACGAACTAATTCGACTTCGGGATTCTGACCGGTAGAAAAGCGGTGTTGCTGTAATGCAAAAATAGTAAACAATTTAAAGAGAACAGAAATATACAATTTATTGTGAAGAAAACTGCAGCTTAATAGAAGATCGATCGATAAAAGCAAGACTTACGACGGGTTGACCGGGGTCTACTTTTTACGCGATTGGGTAGTTGAACTGAGCAGTCAATATCACGAGCACAATTAGAAAGCAATGAGTAGTGAAGACGAGTACACCACGGATGAGGGCAAAAGAAGGAAAGGCTAACAAACATTTGGTTTTGGAAAGTGCGCAAAAACTAAAAGATCTCCAAACATGAAAGAGAAAAATGAAGATAACTCAGGAAAAATAATGGATATGATCCAAGGCTTGCAACGATTTATAGAAGCAGAAACGAAGGAAATCAAATAAGAACAAAAGAAGTGTCTAACAGAAATTCAATACCTGAAAAAGTAAAATACGCAGATCAGGAAAGAAAATCAAGAGATCAAGAAAGATCTTAAACAAGCAATGGACAGAATTGAAAACTGGACTTGAGAACGAGAAAGTAAAAAATAATGTAGTAATTCAGTGACTACCAATAGAAAC
Source organism: Diabrotica undecimpunctata (assembly GCF_040954645.1). Lineage (NCBI taxonomy): Eukaryota > Metazoa > Arthropoda > Insecta > Coleoptera > Chrysomelidae > Diabrotica > Diabrotica undecimpunctata. Next base: position 76,530,551 of record NC_092810.1, read on the forward strand.
AGTGAAGAGCAATATGCAAAGATATATAAGTACGCACCTGAACATTGAGATTGAAATAGAAAGAGCAATTAAAATAGGAGAAAAGACCTGTTTACTAGAAATAAAAGATAGTAACCAGAAATACACACTTATGAACAATAAAGCCAAACTAAGAAATATTAGAGAACACAAAGTATATATAAATGATGATATGAGCGAACAGCAGAGAATTGTTCAAAAAGAAATTAGAGTTAAAGCTAAGGAAGAAAAGAGTAATAGTCCAGTTACTGTGGCATTTTCCCTTTAAATTTTTATAACTGCACCGATTTATCTGAAATTTTTACAGTGGGTAGTAAATTACTCAAAAAACATAAGTTATATGGTGCCGATGTGTGCTTCTACCCCTGGGGTGGTTGGCACCCCATCTAGGGGGTTGAACTTTTTACACTCAAAATAACCCCGGGAATTGATAGAGAATCAAATTTTAAACAAAAAATATCATATAAATTTTTTTTCGCTAAATCAATACTTTTTGAGTTGTACGCACTTGAAAAAGTAAACTTTTCGCAAAAAAAGAACTTGTTTTCCAATGATTTTGTACGAATAACTCAAAAACAAAGCGTTTTATTGAAAAATCTATAATGAACAAAAATAAAGCTTATAAAAAAACAAAGAGATCGTTTTTTTATTAAGTTTTATAAGTACAATACTAAGCGATTTATAATTGTTTGACGATGACTTTTTATTTTTGGGATACTATACTGAATGCATTTAACATCAAATATCGAAAAAGGGACATCTTTTTTGATAAAAGCTCATACAACACTTTTTAAAGAGCTAGAAAAAACCTTTAAAATGAGCTATGTTAAAAGCCATTTCGATTAAAACAAAGCGAAATACGAAGGAAAGAATTTGAATTACTCTAGCGTTAAAAAAAAAACGAGCAGTATAAGTAACACTATTTCGATCAGAATTGAAATTAAACGTATATCTTCTAAAATTCATTTTTTTAGTGTTATATATAAGTTTTAAAAGTTTAGCCTGTTTAAAATGCGTATTTTTTGAAAAAATCATGTTTAAATTAAAAAATCTTTTTTTTAATTATCTAAAAATTTGCATTTTTTCAAAATAAATCTAAAACTATAAGAGATACGTGAAAAATGGTTCTATATCAAAATGTAGTTTTTTTCTTAGCAAAAATTTTGATTTTTTTATTTTTGTTGTAGCTCGAAAAATAATAGAGATATAGCCAATTGAAGTTTTAGATACAGCGGCTGACACACCTGTAATCAGCACTTTGGCCCTTTACTATTTAAAAAGAAAGAATTTTAACATATTTTAATCTACTTAGTCTTGTAGCTTTTGAAATTACCTTCAAAATATTTTTTTAATGGACACTGTAGCTTAAAAATTAACGGAGTTATTCTAAAAAAATTTTGGAGCATGTTATTTATATTTTGGAGCATCAACTTATTTTCTGTATATATATAAATGCTTTATTCAAGTATATTCGAAAAACTGGTAACAGACACACTAACACTCACACAAATATGTATATAATACATACATACATATATATATATATATATATATATATATATATATATATATATATATATATATATATATATGTATATATATATATATATATATATATATATATATAGAAAAGAAATTTAATCTTTGCAGATTAGTTAAATAGTAAACTCTTAAATATTGGGGAAATCTGCAAGAAAGACTCTAATGTGTATCAATTGTTTCGCCGAACGTTTTCGCCAAAGAGAATTAATCTGGCTAAAACAGAACCTCACTTTTAACTATCTAAAAATCAAAAATTTAGTTATTGCCGACAATTCAAAGAATTACCTCCTTTTAAATGTAGTTACATTGGGTTTTTCGATTAACCTTGGGTAAGCCTTTACGTGTCAAGTTCAAAGCTACCATACATTTCAAACCTTAAAAAAAACTTTTTTTGCACACAGTAACAAAAAACACCACTATGTTACTAGCAAAGTTTTTTAATATTCTAACTCTACAATTCTAAGTTACGGTAAGATCAATAATGTTTTAATAGATAATATATGGTAGCTAATTATAATTTATTCTCTTTCAGCCCTGAAGAAGCCAAATTAATTCTCTTTGGCGAAAACGTTCGGCGAAACAATTGATACACATTAGAGTCTTTCTTGCAGATTTCCCCAATATTTAAGAGTGTAATATATATATATATATATATATATATATATATATATATATATATATATATATATATATATATATGTTATGTATATAATACATACATACATACATACATATGTATATATATATATATATATATATATATATATATATATATATATATGTTATGTATATAATATAGTCACCTCTAAACTGAACATCTGCTTCAGAGAACTAACGAACACAGAGAAGCGACACTTCTTTGAAGTTGCGTGGGCAAGCCGCCAATGAGTGCCAATGACAGGAGTACTTGAGATCTCGAAGACATTTTAGAAGCTGGGAGATACTGTACAATTTTGCTGTATGGCCTTGCCAAAGACACCCACATGAACAAAATGAATAAGGTCGAAGATTATTCATCATTACTTGAACAAATGCGATACGAATCCTTTATTAAAGCCACAACTAAAAATAGTGCAGTTAAATTATCATCTCTTGTACCAACTGTAAGTGCCCTGGATGAGCATATCAAAAGAGTTTATTTACAAACTCAGATATGGCTTGGAAACAAAGAGATTGATATAACGGATTGGGGATGGTTCAAGAGTGATGATATTTTACAACCAATAAAAATGAAAAGTTCACCTGCACCAGAAGAACTATTGAAAATGATTTTTGCAATTGCAAAAATGGTTGCGGCTCAGCGTGTGGCTGTCGTAGACTAGGTCTATTTTGCGATGCTACGTGTGTAACATGCTCTGGCGACAATTGTCAAAACTGTCCTGCAATAGACGAAGAGGTGGAGTTAGAACACGACGAGAATGACGTTTCAGACAATGAATAATTTGATATATTGTAAATAATTTTTATTTTTGTAAATATATTTTGTATACTTTCTAATGTAAAGTATTTTCATGCATAATTTTTTGCAATAAAAACATCATGAGTATACTTAATTTTTTTATTTAGACATTTACCAAAGGGGAATTTGTTTCGTGAGCATAGAGGTGGTTTTTAAGGGTTGAAAATAAGCAACCAATCAAAAAATATTTTATTGATAAGAAAGGAATTTTTGAATATAAATGTACATTAAAAACTTTTGAAGTTGTTTAAAAAGATTTTTTTATATATTTTGACATAGGGGGTAGTTTTTAAGGGTTGAAGTGTTGCAATCAACCAAAATTATTTTATATAAGCAGAGAATTACATTGTAGATGATATAAATGCACTACAAAAGCGTTTGAACCTGTTAAACGATTTTTTACAATTATTTTTATTAAAAGGGGTGGTTTTTAAGATTATTTAAGGGTTGAGAATGTACACAATATCCATTATTATAATTGACAATATTTCAATTACCTAATTTAACACGATTTAAATCCATAAAATGCTTTAATATAATTTTTTTTCATTATTTTCAATAAGGGGTGATTTCACCCCTTAAAAATAAAAAGCTCACCTAGCGCATATATAACTTTTGAAGAGGGAGGTAAGATAAGCCTAATTCCAAATTTTTAGCAAAATCGATTCAGTTATAAAAAATTTAGAGGTATTGACCTCCTTTCCTCCACAGTGACTGGAGTATAAAGGGAGTACAGTCCAAATGGGGTTTCAAAAACTTATTATAAATGGAGAAGTATGGACGTGGAACAGGGAGATGAAGGCTCTTAACAAATCCAGGAAGAAATAGCAGACCATCAGCCAAATAGAACTGATCAACCTGGAATAACAAACAAGGCGAGAATAAGGTTTAACGATATAAATGAATTGGACAAAACAGAAAACTGTAACAAAGAAAATTTAATACAAGATCAAGGTGCAAATAGACTACAAACGTACATAAAAATGACTACGTGGAATTTCAGAAGCCTTAATGGAAAAGAGAAAGAATTAATGGATGAATTTGACAAAGCACAATTAGATTTTTTGGCGATCACGGAATCTAAAAAGGAAGGTCAAGGAATGGATGAATTGGATAAAGAACATGTATTTTTGTGTATCGGTACAGCGGAGTCAGTACCGATAGTAGATCGGCAGAAGGTGTAGGATGCCTAATGAGAGCATGCTATATGTCACATGTTAAAAATTGGAAATTTATATCACAAAGAAATTTATTGATGGAAATAACACTAGATAATTCAGAAATAACAACTATATTAGTCACATATGGCCCTAATGATGACGAACCATTGAAAGTTAAAGAAGAATATTGGGAAGAGCTCAATGATGCTAGAGAAAATGTGAAAGGTAGAATAGTCATTCTAGGCGATATGAATAGCAGAGTTGGTAAAAGAGACGATGATAACATAGATATTTTGGGTATGCAGGGGGAAGATACAAGAAACGATAACGGAAGAAGGATGATAGACTTTTGCATGAAGAATAATTTGATTATAACCAACACATTTTTTGAATACAAGGATATACACACAAGTTCACGAGGGAAGTCAGGAGCAGAAATGAAAAATCAATTCTAGATTACGTTCTAATTAATAGAGAATTTAGGAAAGAGGTCACTGATGTCAGAGTTAAAAGAGGCCCGTAAATCTATAGTGACCACTATCTGGTAGTGACAAAGATAAGATTACCCCAAAAACACCTAAAACCACTAAACAAAGAACGAAAAATAATAAAGTGAACGAGAATATCCAAAACTATAAACTAAATGACCAAAAAGTCGCGGCCATGTTCAAAAATAAAATAGAAGAAAAACTAGCCAAATTATCTAATGCACATAGTATTGACAATTTACAGGAAACTTGGAAACAATTTAAACAACCATCGTGACGACAGCAAAAGAAACGTGTGGAATAAACCATGTAAACAGAAATAAGAAGCAAACACGATGGTGGGACGATGAATTAAAAGCCCAAATAAAATATAAAAAACAGAAATGGAAAATATACTTAAACAAGAAAACAGAAAATAGTTACGAAGAATATAAACGGCAAAGAAAGGTGGTGAAAGAAATGGTGCTGAAGAAGAAGAAGGAAGCCTGGGATGAGTTTGGAATGAAGATGGAGGCAGATAGCCGGGGTAACCAAAATTGTTTTACAAGGCACTAAAGATGTTAAGAAAAGGTAAAGAAACAACGATGAAACAGGTGAAACATAAAGACGGCACGCTGATTATCAGACCAAATGAGATTATAGAAAGATGGAGACAATACTTCAGCGAACTCCTAACACCAAGACAGCCGAAAGAGGAAATTGTAATGATAGAAGTAGAAGGAGAAAATGGACAAGAAAATTATATCCAAATAGAAGAAGTCAAAGAAGCAATTAATAATACAAAGAGAGGTAAATCGGCTGGTCATGACAAAATCAATGCTGAAATGTTAAAGACAATGGGACCGAAAGGAGTTGAATTTTTAACCAAAATTATGAACATGACTTGGAGGAACCGATGTACAGGTCCCGAAGATTGGAGAATTGGCATAATACTACCAATGTTTAAGAAAGGAGACCCAAGTTCTTGTGAAAATTATAAAGGAATTAATCTACTCAGCATCGTCTCCAAAATATATGAAAGCATCCTAGAAAAGAAATTAAGACACATCGTTGAACCACATCTGGATGAAGTACAAAGTGGGTTTAGAAAGGGATACAGTACGCAAGACCATATATTTACGTTGAAACAAATAATTGAGAAAGCTAGAATAAAGAACACAGAAATATATATGGCTTTTCTTGATATTGAGAAAGCATTTGACAGAGTGTCCCAGGAAGCAGTTTGGAAAAGTCTGCAAAATAGAAATATTGACCATCAACTAACAGGTGCTATCAAAAGTCTGTATCAAAATAACAAGAGTTATGTACGTAAGGATAACTTCAAATCAGAGATATTTGCAATAAACGAGGGTCTAAGACAAGGAGGTGTTATGAGCCCCACACTGTTCATATTGATTATTGACGACATAATTAAGGAAACAAAAGCAAGTATACACAAAGTATGTACATATCGGATATAGTAAACTACGACCGGTTGGTATAGCTGAGTGTGCATTCGCAGATGATCTCATGTTATTCGCTTCCAACGAAAGGGACCTCCAGAAAAATATAGATAGCTGGAATAATGAGCTGGCAATTAGAAACATGAAGATTAATGTCAATAAAACCAAGGTGATGCTAATAGCGAAAACTAACCGAAATGTTAACATAGAAATTAACCAACAACTCATAGAACAAGTAGATGCATTCAAATACCTAGGGGTTACAATAGACAAAGAAGGTACCATGCAGAATGAAATAACAGAAATAATAAGTAGTGCTTCAAAAGTGTACCATAATCTTAGTAGAGCATTCATAAGTAAACCGGAAATCAGCAGAAGAACCAAAATGACAGTTTATAAGACAGTATTCCGACCAATCTTGATATATGGAAGCGAGAGCTGGGTTTTAACAAAGCAATTAAAAAGTAAGATACAAGCCATTGATATGAAATATTTGACGAGTCAAAGGAATAACACGACGAGACAAAATAAGAAACAAAGATGTGAGAGAAAAACTGGGCACAGAATTTGTACTACATGCTATTGAAACACAACAAATAAAATGGTTTGGTCATCTGTGCCGAATGAGCGACAACCGACCCGTTAAGCAAGTCTAGAAGGCTAAAGTGAAAAAGTTTAAAACCAGAGGCAGACCACGGAAAACCTGGAATGACGTAGTAGGGCAGATTTTGAAAAGTAGGGGAATGGAATGGTCAGAAGCTCAAAATAAGGCAAAAAACAAGAAAGAATGGACAAAATTTGTGCACAGAATAGAATAAAAAAAACAAGAATTCTGTATTTTCATTGGATTTGAGATGGAATGTGTATCTGTAACCTGTATTATGTATTTACCTCACACCTTAGGGTAGAAAGGTGTTCGATTCACCATCATCATTGGTGCTACAGCCCTATAAAAGAGCCTCGACCTTCCCAAGTCTATTACGCCAGTCAGTTCTATCCATTGCCAACTGTTGCCAGTTTGCTGCGCCTATTTGTCTACCATCCTCATCTACACCATCCCTCCATCTGAGTTTTGGTCTACCCCTATTTCTACTTCCCACAGGTTGTGACATAAGGATTCTTCTAGGAGGGTTGTTCTGCTGTGATCTTGCCAGATGTCCTGCCCATCTTAGTCTTCCTATTTTTATAAAGGATACTACGTCTTTATCACCAAATATATGTTTATATCTGTGATATATCTCGTAGTTGTACCTCCTTCTCCAAACACCATTTTCATAGATGCCACCAAATATTCTTCTCAGGATCCTTCGTTCAAATATAAGCAGGAGATTTTCATCTGCCTTGGAAATGGTCCATGTCTCCGACCCATATGTCAACACTGGTTGTATAAGGGTTTTGTATAATGGTTATTTTTGTTTTTTGGCTTAAGCTTCTGCTTCTCATATGTCTACTCAGTCCAAAATAGCATTTGTTTGCTAGGATTATTCTTCGCTTGATTTCTTTCGTCATGACGTTCTCCTTGGTGATCAAGGAGCCTAAATATGTGAATTTGTCCACCACTTCAAAGGTAGAATTATCAACCGTGAATTGGTGGCCGATGTTTCTGGCTCTATTGTTGGGTGTTGATGCCATTATCTTAGTTTTATTTTCATTTACTTGCAGGCCCATATTTTTTGCGGCGTTTGACAAGGTGGTATACATTTCTTCTAGCTTGCGTGTTGTGCGGGCAACTAGATCAACATCATCTGCATATGCCAAAATTTGGGATGATTTATTAAAAATGTTTCCTCTGCTGTCTATTTGGGCATCCCTGACCGCCTTTTCCAAAGCTATGTTGAAAAGGAGACACGCCAGCGCATCTCCCTGTCGCAGCCCAACATGCGTTTCAAATGCCTGTGATTGTTCGCCCTGTATTTCGACTTTGCAAAGAACTTTAAGCATTGTAGCCTTAACCAATCTTATAAGTTTATCGGGGATGTGGAATTCATCCATGGCTTCATACAATTTATTTCTTAGGACACTATCATAGGCCGATTTAAAATCTACGAAAAGATGGTATGTGTCGATATTGAATTCATTGGTTTTTTCCAGTATTTGCCTTAGCACAACGATCTGGTCTGTTGTTGATCGACCAGGCCTAAAACCACTTTGATATTCGCCAAGAAGCTCGTCTGAATATTCACTCAGGCGACCATATAAAATACTCGAAAATATTTTGTATGCTGTATTAAGGAGGGTTATTCCCCTATAGTTTCTACATTCTAATTCGTCGCCCTTTTTGTGTAGCGGGCAAACGATCCCAATACACCACTCTTCTGGGATTTGTTCCTCATTCCAGGCTCTCAGTATGATTTTATATATATATGATTAATGATTAGTCAGAGTAGCACCTCCACATTTAATAAGTTCCGCGGGTATACCATCACTTCCTGGAGATTTATTATTTTTTAGGTGTTTTATTGCATCCCGTACTTCCTGAATTGATGGAGGCTCCAATGGTGTATTGTTGTTTGCTCCTGGGGATGGTTGATTTGGATCTTCTACTTCGATAGTAAGCAGTTCTTTATAGTGTTCCACCCACCTTTTCAATACTTCTTCTTTTGTATTGAGTATATGCCCCTCCTTATCCTTACATAGTCCGATCCTTGGTTTAAATTCTTTTCTTGCTTTATTTAGATTTTTATAGAATTTTCTTGTTTGATTTCCGTTTTTTAATGCCTCAATTTCTTCCAATATTCTATTTTCATAAGTTCGCTTTTTTCTCCGATGGATGTACTTCTCTTCTCTTCTGAGATCTTTATATTTTTGTTCTTTTTCTCGGGTTCTTCTTTGCTGCATCAGTTTATATGCGTTGTTCTTTCTTCTTGTAATGTCCTCGCACTCAGCATCGAACCACTCATTGCGTGGTGGTGGTCTTTGCGGCCCTAGAATGTTATTTGCTGCGTTTTTAATGTAATTTTTACACGTTTCCCATTGTTCACTAATTGTTAGATTCTCTTTAGTTATGTATTTAGTTTCGATATAGTTTTAAAACCTTTCTACCGTTTGCGGGTTTTTGAGGAGTTCAATATTAAGGCGCCTTGTTTTGGTACTTCTCTCCTTCTTCGCATTTGAGATTCTAGCCCGAATTCTTGTGCCAACTAGAACATGATCTGAATCAATATTGGCGCCTCGATAGGTGCGGACATCCATAAGGTTGGAGAAGTGTCTAGCATCTATGATCACATAATCAATTTGTTTGTTCGTTAATCCATCAGGCGAGGTCCAAGTCCCCATATGTATTTTTTTGTATAGAAAACAGTGCTTCCTACGACCATGTTCTTTGAGGCTGCGGAGGTGACTGCTCGGTGTCCATTCGAATTAGTAATATTATGGAGACTATATTTACCAATGTGCGGTAGATATATTTCTTTCCTTCCGATTTTTGCGTTCAGATCACCGATTACTATTTTAATGTCATTTCTGGGACAATTGTCATATGTTCTTTCTAATTCATCATAAAAATTGTCTTTTTCTTCATCTTGCTTGTCCTCTGTTGGGGCATGTACATTAATAAGGCTAATATTAAAAAACTTGCCCCTGATCCTTAAGCAGCTCATTCGCGGATTTATTGGCTTAAAATCTATAATCAAGTGCTTGACCTTATTATTGACTATAAAGGCTGTCCCAAATTCATGTCTGGTTGTATGGCAACTATAGTATATATTGTAGTTTGCTTTTTGGATTATTTATGCCATGGCCTGTCCATCGTACTTCTTGTATTGCAGTAATATCAGCATTATATTGTGCTAATATGTTACACAGTTTGCGGATGTTTCCAGGTTCGTTAAGTCTGCGAACGTTCTAGGTAAATACATTAAGATCATTATTTCCATTTCATAGGTCGTGTTCGAGGTGTTCGATTATATATATATATATATATATATATATATATATATATATATATATATATATATATATATATATATATATATATATATATATATATATATATATATATATATATAATATTTGTGTAGAGCTCCGACCGTCTTCTTTCCTCTCGAAATCCGCTTCTCAATGGCTTGGCTTTCTTTCCCTTTACTTGTTAGGGTTACTCATAAATACTCAAACTCTGTCACCTTTTTGAAGCAATACTCTTTACTCTCGTTGTCTGTGGTAGTCTTCAATTGTGTGCCTTCATATGTGGTCGTCTGCCAAATTTCCATGTACTTTGTCTTTTGCTCATTAGTATAGTCCATACTGTTTAGCGTTTGAAAATCCTCAGCAGTTCCCCTTTAGTTCTTGCCATTAGCACCACACCATATGCAAAGGCCAGGATCTGACTTCTGTTGTCATAAACCATACCTTTCGTTCGTATTCCACTCTCTCTCATTATTGCCTCCTGCAAGAAATTGAAGAGTGGAGACAGCGGATGTTCCTGCTTTAGTCCCCTTCTTACTTTAAATTTTCCTGATAGGCTTCCTTCTATCCTTACTCTATTGTCGGTCTTAACTAAGGTCATTTTTACTAGTCTGGTCATCTTTTCCGGAATTCCAAGTACTCTTTGGGCATGGTATAGACGCCTTCTTATGACAGAATCGCTTGTTTTAAATCTATAAAGAGGAAGTTTATCTTTAACTGTTGCTCGTTCGTACTCTTCTGAATTATTTTCTTAAAACGAATATTTGATCTATGGTGGATCTGCCCATTTTCAATCCTTCCTTTCAATTAGTTTAAATTTTAGTTTAAATAACATTAAACGGGTTTTTACCCAAAAATTTGGTGACTCCAAACATGTACACCTGTAAGTATTAACCACATTTTGTATTAACCTTGGTCAAAATTTAAACTTCACGTTCTCTTTAATTAAAGTGGTTATATACTTTTAGGAAACACTGATGATGGAATGCAGATTCCGAAAACGTTTTGTGATGTAGCCCGATTGGGTATTTTAATTATATACCTTTTATAAAGGATTTTAAATAAAAAAATATTTTTTTAGTTTATTCCGCTTCAACTCTTATCCACCTTATCACTTAATTACCTTACTTATTGTGTATAATTATTGTTTTTAAATGGATACAAAAAACTTTGTTTCACTAATCACCTTCTAACACCGATTTTCACAATTTATATTTTCTGTATCGATGCTCGCGATAGTCCGAAATTCGAATTTTACTAACACAGAGCCCCGTATAGGACCTTTACGTTCGACGGTAGGCCATGGAATCAAATAATGAATAATAAAATACAAATATAACGATAATACAAATTAAGTAAGAACAAAACAATATTTACTAACAAATAGGCAGTGCGCATGTTTTGACAACTCTGCGTTCTACGATGTCATCTAAAACCATTTTTAAGCTAAAAAACGTCAAATACATGTCAATCTTTATCAAAAGAAGAAGTTAAAATAACAGAGCCAATGTCTTGAAGCAGTTTACCTAGGAAAATACCTGGGAATTACACCGTCTAGCTATGGAGACCTGGACAATAAAGTGGGAGATCAAGTACAAAAAGCAAATAGACTGGCAGGATGCCTTAATAACACTATAATGGCGAAACAGACACATTAACACTGAGATGAAGTCAAGAATTTATAAAGCAGAATTGCTTATAAAGAGGAAGAAGAAGAAGAAAACCACCGAGATTCAAAAGTTGAATAGGCTCTAGCTACAGAAAGCGAGTCGATCGACAGAATCACTCTCGCATTAAAATAAACGATCGTCAATATAAAAACGTCACTTTCACGCTTGTGATGCGTTAGGGAAGCGTAACTATGTTGAACTCATTAATTCGTGTAGAGTTGTCAGATAGGGTGAAGAAGAAACGTTATAAGTAACGGTACGTAAAAAATAATCTTGGAGAGCTTTGGAAGAAACCGATCTCCAAATAATTCTATTTGTTCTTCTCTAAATGATCTTTTGAAGAAAAGAACAGAAGAAAAACGAATAGAATAGAAAATAATTACCCAATTTTCCCAAAATCAGTTAAGCCAAAAAATGATAATTATAGTAAATGAAAAAAAAAAAAAAATAATATAGTCAGTTAAGAAAATAAACCAAAAATATTTAATTCAAAAGTAACGGTATTATAAATTACGAAAAACGAATTTTACGAAAAAAGAAAATTTTAACAGTTGCATGCAGAATGGCCAAATTCAATATGTAAATTAAATTAAAATATATCAAATATTATATTCGAAGTTTCAACTTTTAATTCGAATATTAAATTAAATTTAAGTGCCGCAAAAAATATCCAACTCGACACGATCAATGTTTATGTAGGAAATATATAATAGCGGGTTCATAAAAGTTAAAACAGTAGTTGTAAATATGAGTACGAGCAATTATTACAATTCTGAAATTATTAGCAGCAAGAAAAATAGAAATAGCCACTTATCGTTTATTTTAATTTTCCTTTTGTGGTAAGTAACTACGAGATGATTTCTGGTAGCTGTACTTATGTATCATGAAAGAAGACGGTTTTCGCGTCACGGTGTTTTAAGAAATTCTGAACTTCTTCACGCGGCTCTGGGTACTAAATAAAAGAGGAGCCCGTGAACTCGCGAAAATTCTGGCTCGCACAGTTACTCGCTACGATAAAAATCAAGTACTTGTCGGGTTAATGGCTTTCTTGATAAGGCTCACGGGATTTAGAGTTAAATCAATGATTTTACCCCACAAATCTTTTAGATATTATAGTCTGGATGATTAATGCCATATAGTAGAGTTGCTGGCATCTCCTTCTGCTTATATAATATATAAGTGCTTTTTACTGTACGCGCAAACTTTAAAGATGAATGATTAAGTTAAATGAAAATAGTGATTATGTTAAAAATTTTAAATGATAAAAATAAAATATTTCCATAAAGTACCAAACAACTGTTCCAAACACGAAGGAAAACATTTAAAGGAACTTTTAATGTGTAAGGGTACTAATTAACAAAACAACTGAAACATTCGAAAAATCCAATTCACTAGTAGAAAAGTGCTTTCTATAGATATAAAAAAAATCCTTCAAAAAATAAGTTTAGACCCTATAATTTACAAGGCTACAATAATAACGTATGCTTCATTATAATATAATGAAAATAGTAAATCGCAGCAGACTATTAATTACTACAAGTGTTTGGACTCTATAAAGCAGATGGATGGTCTTATTAATATTGTAAATAGAGTACACTACTAATTCTTTAATACCAAACCAAAGTATGACAATATTCTGTGAAAGCTGGATAGAAATTTGTACTATGATAGTTATAATAGTAGATAGATATACCACAGTCAGTTAAATAAGTAAATTATCGATTCTAAATTCTTTTGTAATATATTTGTTTTATTAAACATTTACTTACTTTTGTTTCTTAAAATAATCTGTAATTCAAGGTTATTGTTATGAATATATTATTTGCAATATTTTTATTTTCACAGATTCTCAACCACCGGATGTCACTCATAATACAGCACAAGGAGGTCGTAGACCAGCGGCGGATAGAGTTAACCGATGTGGTTCTTCTGGATCTGATGATACTGGTACTGGTACCGGACGATGGAAGGTATCCACCAAAATTCAGCAGCTTTTAAATACTCTTAAAAGACCTAAGCGACGACCATTACCAGAATTTTATGAAGATGATGATATCGAATTGGAAATAGCAGCTAACCCTAAAGATCCAAATGCTCCGAAACCTGAGGGTAAGTCAACTAAAAGGTTTTATGACATTTCTAAATTGTTTAATTTAAAAATAAAAATCTTATAATGAACATTACAAAGGGGTAGAGAAACAAAGAAATGATAAAGTCGATGGATATAAATATATCGGGGTAAATGAATTGCATATCTATTTGATTTTTATTAGAATGTGTTAAATTTGATTTTTACTGTGTTGGTTGGTTGTACTGTTGGTACTTTCTTTTTAAAATTTTCTAGCATAGGCTCCTCTATAACGGAGATTCTTAACAGTCAGCTCCCTGACAGCCTTGACTCTAAGAAAACTACAAACTAAAGTAAACCGTGTAGATAATTTTAATAAGAGATATTTTCTAATAGGTCATCACTAGATTTTTAACGAATGACAATCTGTAAAACATTTTTTGTTTATTGCATTTCATATCTGTGCAACACTTTGTCATGCAGTTTTTGTCTCGTTTTCTTTAATATTTATATATTTATATATAATCATTTATGCTAACATTTCATGATTTGACTCTTTTTGGAAACAATCCGAATGATTCCTACCAATTGTTATGGATAAATATATCGAGTTATCATTTTTGGTTGTAGTTCTTTTTTTTTATTTATTTTTAATTAGGTACTTGATATTCTTTTAAGAACCGATCTATAAAATGAGGCAACGAGAAACATTATTTTATGTCAGCAAACGTAACACTGAAAATCTTGACAGTGCTAATAATTTAAATTAATGTAAAAGAAGAAAATATAATACCATTTTTTAAATATGTTAGTTGCAATCTAGTTCTTTCAAATTAATGCTCAAACCATTGAAATTAATACGGCATCTATAACGAAATCGAAACGAATCACGAATGGCGTGATTACTATTACCAGACAAATGTACTATCGTGTAGTACATTCTCATAGACGGCTAATGTCAAAATTTGAGCCGAATCGGACTCGTACTTTTGTTTTGACAGCGTGTGAAAGCGGGAGTGTCCGTGAATTTTAGAAAAATGAGAAAAGAGCAATATCGGTCGGTGATTCGATTATTTGTTTTGAAAGGGATATCGCAGCGAAATCAAAGAGCGTTTAGATGCTGTGTAAGTTGACTCTTCTCCTTCGATGGTGACCGTCAAAAATTTGTTTAACGAGTTTCAACGTGGTCGCACATCGGTTTTGATGCCCCGAAAACGGCTACCATGGAGGATAACGTGACAAAAATCCACGATATCGTATTGGCAGACCGCCGATTGAAGACACTAGGGATCTCAAAAGATCGCCTGGGTCATATTCCGCATGAAATTTTGGGCATGTGAAAATCGTCGGATTTAACCCTGAGATGATTGCTGAGCAGTATTTTATGCTATTTAATCCCAATGCGAATGAGTTTCTGCGTCGTTTCGTGAACGTCGATGAAACATATTTCCACTGGTACATACCAGAGACCAAAGAATAGTCGAGACAGTGGACTTCACCCAGCGAACACCACAGCGACTGTCCTATCGGACAGATGACGGAAAGCGGAAGGATGATGGCCACTGTTTTCTGGTATTCATGAGATGTGATCTACATCGATCTGGAGGCAAAACTTTTGTGTTAACAAAACATTTTGTGTTTTTTTAAATTTTGTGTTAATGTATTTAATGTTTATTACTTTCATTGATGTGCTGGATAACCAACAATTTTGGACGGAATGCGCCTGAAGATGCTCTGAGAGCAAAAGTACTTGGGCAAGATTTAATAAAAAAAACTGTGTTCGATATCTGCCTTTTATTTGTAAAATTCATATTTTAATTACTTTAATTTTAATCCGTGGGTGGGTGTCCTTGTTTTAATTGTTTTTTAATAGACAACTGGTTGGCGAGGATTTCTATGGTGGTTAAACTAACTACAACAACTATAAATAAATAAAATATATTATTGTGTTGGTATGTCTCTTATACTGTTATCCTTCCTAGTTTCATAGGCCTGATGATGGAGTATAAATTGTAAACTCTGAAACCGATCGCAGAAAAATAATATCATCTACATAAGACTTAATAAACTAAAGGAATATGAGTGAATTTTGCTACCTTATACCAAGGATTTTAAGATATATGACCAATTATATTTTGGAACAGTATCTGATTTGGCACCCTGTACCTTTATAAATAATAAATTTGTTAACAGTTTGTTTAGTACAAATTTTTTTAATATTGCCTATTTTAACTAAACTTTAAAATATTTTGTGGTGGTGATTCAAAACGCGAACTTAAAATTGGTCACCCTATATATTATGACCTTCTTAGAAACAACGTTTATGGTCCTATAAGTTTTGTTACTTGCTTCCTATAGGTAAATTGAACAGTTATTGAGATATTTAGCTTTAAATATTTGTGCCATGGAAATTTTAGTTGACAGTTCTCAGTTATCAAAACTGGAAATCTGTTTATCTGTGTATAAATTAAGCGAATTAAGAACTGACATCTAGAATTTCATAGTACGGTTCACAAAATCGTCATAATATGATAGGATGATCCATTTAATAAAGTACACTATAGTCCAGTGTAAAAAATGCCAGGAATACGGGCACACACCCGTAAATACTG
This sequence comes from Diabrotica undecimpunctata, assembly GCF_040954645.1. Lineage (NCBI taxonomy): Eukaryota > Metazoa > Arthropoda > Insecta > Coleoptera > Chrysomelidae > Diabrotica > Diabrotica undecimpunctata. The sequence goes on from NC_092810.1 coordinate 76,546,913, forward strand.
CTTTAAAATACTGCAGTGTGTAAAGTGGGCGTCAGCACATCACATAAAGCAATCCCAAATCCGAAAAGGATCATTCTAATGTGTGTAAACTGCAAGGAATAACACCCTGCTAATTATATAGTTTGTCAGGTAGCTAAGACTACATAAATATAGAGAAGTAGCTGCAATGAAGAAAACTACATTGAATAAAATAAAGAGTGCTAAGCAACAAAGTACTGCTAAACTATGTACTTCTCAACACGATAGAAAACAAAACAAGAATCAACAGTATCAACACTATAAAACGAAAAATATATGGAGCGGTGGTAAAGGGAAATGGTGCCATGCAAAGCAACAGAAATATTGAATATTGAAGACATGCTATTAAACATAATGGCTAGGTTCGAAAATTAGGAAAAAATTCAAGAAGCTTTCAAAAAAGATGTTATGACAAGGCTGTCAAATTAGAAGATAGCAGTAAAAGAGCTCCATCAAAACCTAAAAATGGGTCTAGAAGACATTAAATTCATACCAAATGGTCTACTGAAGCATATCAAACAATTCATCCAGCAAATGCTGAAAGAGGTGGAAGTGCAGTGATCATAAAACAAGACATTAAACACCATAAAGGCACTTCAATAAATATGGAACAAATGCAGGTAACATATTATGTGTTACGGCACTGTGCCTTCGGCCGTTGTCGATTGCGCCACGCTCGACGCATTTGACCAAAAGAGATCACTGTCAGCCATAGAACGAACGGCATATCGGAGTAAATTGTTTACATTTAAATTAATATAAACTGAGTTTAAGGCTGTTTTAGCAGTTCAAGCATACTGCGATTTGAAATGGGCGTATCACTTACTTTTCTACACCGCTTACGCCAGACCATCTTTACTCAGTGCCGCTGGCCGACGGGTAGTTTAATGACAACAAATACATTATTCTCCATTCAAATTAGTTTTAACACGAACTAACTGACCATACGTTCATGAGATTTGACGTCACGAAGGCGATAACACACACACACACGCAGTGATCAACCCTGCCCCTAGGAACATGTGTATACCAATGTAAGAATGGGATCCACATGTCCGAAGATCAAACCGGTCACACTTCGCTAGTCGAAGTGGTACCTATCTGACCCCCAGGCTTTTCCACCACCCCTCCTCATCGTGTGACTTACGTGAGGAGGCTTATGATCTGAAATTTACTTAAGATGCCCTGGGTAATAGGACATCCTCGGTTTTTAGTGAATGTGGTTATGCCACCTAACTGTAAGGTAAATTTACGTTAAACGGTTTAATGAAAAGTATGAATATATCAATATGAATTTACGTTATTTAATCAGAAAACACTTTTTTTTTTAATTTTTTTTTTTATTTTTTTAATTTTTTTTTTTTTTTTTTTGTGGACTTTCTTGTGGCTTCGGGACTATAAAATGCCTGGGCAACAATTCTTTCCTTTTTTCCTTAATCCTATTTGTGTGTGTGTATTGGGGTGTGCATTCCCAAGTGTATAATGCTCTCACACACCCCGGTGTATATTGGACTTATAATTACCTAAAAACCTAAAAAGAAAAGCGTACCCTCTCGCCAGAGTTTTTTTGGTGTGTTTTCTGAATGACTGCATTTCTTTGTTCGTTGTTCTTGCAACCATCTCATTCTTTATTTATTCGTTCGGGTTCTCCCTATATCGAGCTATCTGTTGTTTTGGTCTTCTATGTACCGTCCTTATGTTTTCATTGTAGTTAGTCAGCTCTCTTAACATTCTGCTTGGGTGGTTTCTTAGTCCGTTGAAAATTTCATATGCTCTCTCGTCTAGCGTGCGTAGGATTCTTGTTTGTCCTGAGTCTCTATATACGTATCTCAAGGGTACGTACCTTGGTATCTTGAGGGCATCTCTGACTATTTGATTCTGAGTGGTCTGTATCTTTTTCCTGTTTGTTTTACAGGTGTGTCCCCACGCTGCGGATGCATATGTTAGGACTGGCAGGATAATACTATTCGCAACCCTGATTTTGGTTTTAAATCGTAGTTTACTTTTCCTTCCTATAAGTGTTGAGAGCTGACTTTTCAACGCTTTGGCTTTGAGTACTTGCTGATTGATGTGCTCAGTGAACGTTAGCTTCTTGTCTAGATGTACCCCTAAGTATTTAGCCTGGTTGGTCCAGTCTACTGGGGTGTTTTCGATTGTAATTTCGCGATTTGGTACACTTCTTCTGTGACTAAACATTACAGCCTGTGTTTTGTCTGGATTTAGGGCTATTTTCCATTTCATGCACCATCTTTGGAATCTGTTTAGTGCTCTTTGCAGATGATTAGCTGCATGATCCGGGTTTCTCCAGCTAACAGCTATTGCTGTGTCGTCAGCGTAAAGACTCAACAGAGAGCCTGGCTCTTTTGGCGTGTCAGCCGTATAGATGGTGTACAGGTAAGGCGACAGCACCGCTCCCTGAGGCACACCCGCCTCCAGGGTCCCGACTTCGGATAGGGTTGCCCCTATTCGAACTCTGAACCTTCTGTTGGCAAGATATGACGCAAGGAGGCATGTCATCGCCTCACTGTAACCAAATTCATTCATTTTATAGATGAGTCCATGGTGCCAGACTCTGTCGAAGGCTTTGCTGACGTCCAGAAAAGCTGTAGCTGTGTACATTTTTTCATTAAATCCTTTGGTGATAAATTCTAGAAGTCGTAGTACCTGTAATTCACAGGAGTGTTCGCTTCTGAACCCGAATTGAGCCTCTGGTATGGTTCCTAGCATTTGTGATTCTTCATTGAGTCTTTTTAGTATGACTCTTTCCGCTATCTTGCTTATAGATGATAATAAGCTGATAGGTCTGTAATTTTGCGGAAATGTGCCGTTTTTACCAGGTTTTGCAATCATTATTACGTGTGCCTCTTTCCACCTATCTGGGAAATATCGTAGTTTTAGCATGCTGTTTATTATGTTAGTGATATAAACAACAGCTTTTGTTGGTAGATTTTTCAGCGCTCTATTTGTGATGTTGTCGGGTCCTGGGACTTTTTTGGCATTTGTCATTTTTATAAGTTCCTTTATTTCTTCGGGAGATGTATGTGTAATACCTATTCTGCCCTTTTTCCTTCTTAGTCTTCTCGCTGCTCTTTCTACCTCTTCCTCAAAGTCTATGTCATCGTCGGGGTGTTCGTTGTTTCTACACGCCCTTTCTAATTCGTCCTTCATGACTTCGGCTTTGTCGATTTCCGTATGGACAATCCCGTTTACTCCGTGTAGGGGAGGTATGGGTTTCTTGTCCTTTCGGAGGATTTTAGATAACTTCCAGAAGGCGGATTTGTTAGGATTTAGCTCATCGATATAGGAGTCCCAGCTTTCATTTCTATGATTTTGAAGTTGTTTTTTCACTTCCCTGTCTAGCTCATTTGCAATCCTTTTGTCTTCTACCGTTCTTGTGTGGTAGGCTCTTCTTCTTTTCCGGTTTTTCTCTTTGATTAGGTTTTGAAGTTCTATACTTATATCCCTGAATCTTCCTCCTTTTTGTCTTGTGATTGTTTCGGTTTTGGAGCTGGCATCGATAGCATTGTTTATTGCTTGTTCTAGTTTTATTACACTATCTTCTAGTTCTGTAATATTATTAATTGTTGGGATGTTACCGATGTTCTCGCTCACAATTCTTCTGAAGTTTGGCCAACTTGTCTTCTTTCTGTTGTGGGGCTGCAAATAGTTCAATTCTATTGCGCCCAGGGTCAGGACGATTAGGTTATGTGTCGAATCGCCTTCATTTAGAGAGTGTATCTCGTATCTCGTATTGTTGACCCACGTTGTGTAGGATACGAAGGCGATAACGATGAAACTTAGCGCCAATGATGAGTAACACGTTTCACTATTAGATTTTAGTATTTTTTAGCAATTTTCTTCAAAGTTGGAACATGCTTTTCTCGATTAGTACTGGACACAGAAAGGTGAAACAAAAATCAACGATTACAGAAAAAAAAAACTCTTTCAAGTGATGGGCGTAAAAACTTTGGTTATAATAGAACGTTAAACAGTATAATCCAATTTTTCAACAGAAGTTTCAAAAAAATAAAAAAAGTAAAACCATCATTTTAAAGGCAACATAATTTCGAATAATGTGTCCAAATTTCGAGACATTTTGTCGGTAAATAACAGAGAAAACACTGTCCCTAGGTTTTGGTGCACCGATAAAACAGCCGTAATCGAGGAGTTTTAGTTAGAGTAGTCAACCCAGTCCAAACTAATAAAAAACGTTGTATTCACACAACAATATGTTAATATATATTGTAAAAAACATAATATTAAAATTACAGGAAATTTATTGTCCACCAAAATATAATTTGAAAAAAGATTAATCCTTACAAATACAAAGCTTTGACGAAAAAATTATCTTGGGCAGAGATTTTAAAGCGTGGCACACTTACTAGAGCTCCAGGTTGATCGTTCTCAAAGGGCGTGCACTATATTCTGCAGCTAGAGAGCATAACTGTAACTTTTGTTGGACTGACAAGCCAACGTACTGGCCAAGAGATACGAATAAGATACCAGACCTATTAGATTTCTATATTGCTAGAAAAATCTCACAAAATTATATTAAAATAGAAGAGGGAGTGGACATAGTATCAGGTCACTCGTTAGTAATAATGACAATAAGCTGGAATAATTAAAAAAAAAGGAGAACCCAGCATTATTTAACAAGACCACGGATTGGATATGCTTCGTACAGGATTTAGAAAACGGAATAGAACTAAACGTCAGCTTGAAAACAATCAAAGAGCTTGACCAAGATGTAGAGAAATAAAACATAGATATATGGCAGGCAGCGTGGGTGAACATTAAGCTAATCAAAAAAAGGATGGAAAGTTAGAATTACCCGACTGATATAAGAATTATGGTTGCCGAAAAAAAGGCTGAGAAGAAAATAGCAGCAATGCAGAACAACTGTGAATAAAACCAGATTAAATTAAATAATTTAAAATTTAAGCAGGGAAATTAAAAAATTAAACACGAATCAATAAACAAATTCTTAAGGAAGCTTATCTATGAAAAAGATAGTGATTTACGTATTATGGTGATCCACGAGGAAACTCAAGAGGGCCAATAAGACAAAATCCACCCATTATAAAATCTAAATTAAAACTTATAATAGAACAAAAATGTATTATCCCTCTACATCAATTTGGGTTTAGAAATAATCACGCAACACTAGACCAGATCCACAAAACCACTGATCAAATATTATGTTCGGCAATTTTCCTAAATGTTGCCCAGGATTTCGATAAGGTCTGGCATGATGAGCCTGAATACAAACTGGATCTACTTTAACCTAAAGAACATAGTCAGTTACTAAAATCATATATTAGTGAAATATTGTTATATGTCCGGAGGGTAGACATCTTCAAACGGACTTCAGCTGGCAACTGATTGACAAAATACCTATGAACGGTGTCGAAAACAGAATGTCAATGCACCATGGAACAGTGTAGTTATACATAATATTACTGCAGCCAACCGATTCAAAAGCTTTAGTGATGTTAAAAATGATAACAGCAATCCAAGTGTTAAGATTTAAAAAAATTTTTATTGTTTAAATTTTGGATATGAAAGATGTACCGATAGACGTAAACGTCATGTTTAAGAGAATGACGTATGCATTAGGCAGCCCATGTTACTCTTTGTCGTATGGAGTGTGGTCTAAAAGGTGTATTTGTGACTGATTAGCTTAGATATAATGATATTGCCATTTATGTTGATCACATCTAGGACAAGGTAAAATTGAATTGTACATATTTGTAGCTAATATAAGACCTTATTTTTAAATGAAATTGTTTTTGACTGCTCGTATAGTAAAAGGTTTATATAAGTGGGCCCAACAAATTGACTAAAGATTAAAATTCTTCCGGCTGAAGAAATCTTCATACAGATCTAATTTTAGAAAGTTTTTTGAGGAATATTATGTAACAAGGAGACATCTTCTGGGATGTTGAGGGTATGTTTCTGTTGTGTGAGATGTTGTGAGAAGATGGAAGTGTTCTCTCTTTTAGTGTGTTCTAGGGAACGGGAAGCTAGTGATCTACAGGTTCTACCTATATATGTAGCATCACATATGTGAGGTCAAGAAAGTTAATAGATTGAGATGACTCTAGTTCCATAGTGAACTTTATGTTCACTATTATGATCTATTAACTTTCTTGACCTCACCATTACCAGATTAAACGATCATTTCGATTTCAGTATCTATAGGAAACCTACACAAACCGACCATATCATACCTTTATCTTCCAACCACCCAATGTCACATAAATATGCAGCCCTCCACAGTTACATTCACCGCCTAGAAACAATCCCATTATCCCAACCCAACTACCATACAGAACTCAGCATTCTAAAGCAAATAGCATCTAACAATGGATACGACCCCAACCTCATTAATAAATCCATAAGAGACAACTTAAATTATTGAGAGAGGCTGCGTTCCCCAGAGACTTGACCATCAAACCTTATTATGCTTCCGTACCATACCTTCAAGAACGTCTTTCTGGAGATATCAGATATCTCTTAAAAAGATCTGTTGAGAATACCCACATTTCTTTTAAAGTCCTGAATAATCTAGGACAATGTCTAACTAATTCAAAAGATCCCATCAACTACATGAATCGTAGTGGTGTCTACAAATTACAGTGCTCTGATTGTGATGCTACATATATAGGTAGAACCTGTAGATCACTAGCTTCCCGTTCCCTAGAACACACTAAAAGAGAGACCATTTCCACCTTCTCACAACTTCTCACACAACAGAAACATTCCCTCAACATCCCAGAAGACGTCTCCTTGTTACATAATATTCCTCAAAAAAACTTTCTAAAATTAGATCTGTATGAAGACTTGGAAATAGTCAAAGAAAAGCAAAGAAGCCCCAACTGCGTCAATTGCCATGTATCTTTCAACCGTGATTTTCAACCCTTACACCGACAACTCTTCTCATAACCCACATTTCCCAATTTGCCCTACCCTCTTTGCTTCTATCTTCCTCTATAATCGTCCACACCTTTATTCCTATTCAATAATTGTGTCTCTTTAAGCCACAGCTTTCTTTACACTATTGTCACACCCCCCCTTTTTTCCGACCCTATTGTTAACTTCATAACTACCCATGTCCATTATACTTCACTATTTCATCTTTATCTCTACTCTTCATGTCTACATCATATTCCTGTCCATCTTACTTTCTTTTATTATTTTTTTGTCATTTCATATATCCACCATCTACTCATTAGTTTTAAACTCAGTAATCATTCAAACACAATTCACAGTCCAACAATTTATCTTCTTCTTATGGTGCCGTGCACCTATAGTGCGTTGGCGAATTATCTTAAGGTCAGACGTCTGTCTTTTGCGGCATGCAAAAGTTCGCCAGTATTAGTTACGCCTGTCCAGTTCTTTATATTTCGCAGCCACGACATTTGTTTGCGACCTACTCCTCTCTTGCCCTCAATCTTTCCTTGGATAATTAGTTGAGGGATTCCCCTCTCAGGATGTGGCCCAGGTATCCAATCTTTCATGCCTTGATCAAGCTGAGCAATTCTCTCTCAGTATTTGCTCTTCTTAGGACTTCCTCGTTTCTCACCCTATCTGTCCATGGTATGCGGAACATTCTTCGCAAGGTCCACATTTCGAAGGCTTCCAACTTGTTAATGGAAGATATTTTCAACGTCCATGTCTCCATGCCGTATAACAATATGGACCATACATAGCACTTAACCATTCTGTAACGGAGATTGAAGGAAAGATTGCGGTTACAAAGTAGCGGTTTAAATTTAAGAAAAGCTTGTCTTGCTTGTTCGGTACGGCATTTTATTTCTTGTTGAGGATCCTATTGGTCATTCACCATCATTCCCAAGTATTTGAATGTTTTCACTTGCTCGATTGGAGCATTATCTACGTGCAGTTGTACTCTGAAAAATGCGCCCTTTCTTATTGTCATGCATTTTGTTTTTCCAGCATTTATCTTCAGGCCATATGTTTTTCCTGTGGTGTTTATTTTATTTAGTATCAACTGCATATCATGTTCGTTATCTGTGATTATTGCGGTGTCGTCAGCGTAACGAATGTTATTTATCGGGTACCCGTTGACCTTTATACCACAATCAGTGCCTTCAAGTGCCTCTGCAAAAACATTCTCCACATAGAGGTTGAACAGCATAGGAGACAAAATACACCCCTGTCGCACCCCTCGTAAAATTTCGAATTCCTCTGTGTTTGTTGATTTGTTCAGCCTCACACGTGCCTTTTGATTCCAATAGAGATTCTGGATAACTCTTGTATCTTTCTCATCAATATCAGCATTGTGTAGCATTTTTATTATTTCATCGTGTTTTACGGTGTCAAAAGCTTTTTCGTAGTCGAGGAATGTGATGACTATATCTTTTCGTTGGTCCATACAGTTTTGTACCAGGGTATTCAAGCAGAATGATGCTTCGCGCGTCCCGAGTCCCTTCTTGAAACCAAATTGTGTCTCGCCGCTCAGCTCTTCTAGTTTTCTGAACATTCTTGTGTGGAGTATGCGAAGAAATATTTTAAGTAAATGACTCATCAAGCTAATCAGTCTGTGGTCCTTGCACCTTGTCGCTCTTTGTGATTTAGGGATCATTATGAAGGTTGAACAAAGCCAATCCGTTGGAATGTGGCCGGTGTCATATATGGCATTGAAGATTGTTACCAGAGTGTCGATGTTGTCATCATCCAACAGTTTTAGGGCTTCCGTAGTAATGCCATCCGGTCCAGGGGCCTTGCCTAGTTTTGCTATTTTTATAGCGTACTCCACCTCGGCGCGAATAATCGGAGGACCGGACAAAGTTTCTGTAGATAGGTTAGTAGTTGGCAGATTCGGTCTGTTGTCTGCAAAGAGGGACGAAGCATAATCTGTCCAGATTTTAGCTAGTTCTTCCTGGGTATGTACGTAGTCGCCTTGATCATTTTTCAGGTTTGTCTCGTGGTGTTTCTTGTATATATTCGAAATTTCTTTAACTTTTTTGTGTAGTCCAAAGCTGTCCCCCTTTTCTTGTAGTGATTCTAATTCTTCACAACGCTCTTTCATCCAGATTTCCTTTGCGGTTTTAATTTTTGCTCTTATCGTACGTTGAGTTTCATTGTATTTACGTTGGTTCTGATGTATTTTGTACTGTCGGCGCTGCTCCATTAGCTCAAGTATCTCTTCCGTCATCCACTCGTTTTTGTGATTTCTTTTTATTTTACTTGCGATTGATTCATCCGCATTGGCTACAGCCATTTTTATTTTCTCGCAGGTTTCCTCTATGCAATTTACTTGTATATTTCTCAGGTTCTCGTTGATGTGGTTGCCGTATGTAGTTCTAAGCTCTTCATCTCTCATTAGTTCTCTCATGTTTATATATTTTTTATTTGATGGTTTTTTAACCTTCGCCAGTCGAAGCCTTACATTTGCGATTAGGGGGTTGTGGTCAGATGAAATGTCTGCACCAGGGTAAGCAGCCACTCTATTTATATAGTTGCGGAATCTTTTGTTTATCAAGATGTAATCAATTTGATTTCGTATAATATGACCTGGCCTGTCTCCAGGTGCTCGCCATGTATACAATCTTCTTGGTGGGAGCTGATACCATGTATTGGATATGACAAAATCATGTTCTTCGCAAAATTCAATTAATAAGTCTCCCCGCTCATTTTTATTACCCAGACCGAAATTACCTACCGCATCGCCACATCTACCCTTACCAACTTTGGCGTTAAAATCGCCCATTATGATATTAATGTCGTTTTTCTTTATGACCTTTAATGCTTCATGTATGTCTTTATAGAAAGCTAAAATTTCAGTTTCAGGTTTATCAGCTGTGGGCGCGTAAACCTGGATTAGGTTGATATTAATAGGTTGGCCTGCTAACTTCACTATTATTACTCTGTTTGAAATGGGTATGTAATCTATAACAGACATCGCAATTCCACTATCAAGTACTATTGCAACTCCGTGTCTGTGGTAGTTATCTCTGGTGTCGCTACCGGAATAGTACATTGTAAAGTTGTCTTTATGGGAAATACCTGAGCCAGACCACCCCGATTCACTTACACCCATTATCTTCACTTCTAGGCGCCGCATTTCTTTGAGCAAGTTATCTATCTTTCCTGGGATGCACAAACTATTGATGTTCCATGTCGCTACTTTACGAATAACATCTTTAAGTCGAACCCGGGGGATTCTTAGCACCCTCGGACCATCTAAGGTCTGCCCGGAACTGAGGGCCTTTGGTTCACTTTTGTCCGACATATAAGATAATTATTCCAGGGATATCCATGTGGATCTTTAATTTAGTGGCTTCCCCTTACCTTCTAAATCCTTATGCCGTTGGCCAAATTTTGGTTCATTCGCCTTCGGGGCCGATTTATCAACCCCAGGACAAAAGAGTGCCCTGCCACTTACCAACTCATCCGCCCGAAGCCGTTGGTCAGTAAGTGGGGGGATTGCTTATACCGGCAATCACTCGGACGTCAGAGCCTCGTTAGTTATCTAGCAGGATGTACCAGATGACCATGATCTAGATCATCACACGAGCAGGTGAGGTTGACTTTTGGGTAGGAGTGGCTATACGTTGCGCGTCACTATCCCTTACATCCCAATTTAATCAGAACAATTTATCAGAATTCACTATTTCCTTTTCTCAGACACAGGTCCATCTGGTCTCACCTTCCCAATTATTAATTAAAAAATTCTTATTCAACCATTGCTCCTCTTTCTTAGTCAACAACTTAGTACAGCACACTCATCCATCAAGTTCGTGGTTTATATAAACCGAATTTAATATAACCAAAATAGATATTGCTTAGGGTGCTAGATGCTTTAAACATGAGGGATCTCTATTATCTCTAATTTGTTGATTAATTCACTTATTTTTTCCCTAAATCCCCCCCTCTTTAGTCAATTCCTGTACTTTTATTCTTGTAGCGTGCAAATCCGCTACTTTTTAGAATCAATTTTCATTATTATTCCATTTTCATTATTATTTCATATATTATTCCGTTTTGTTTTTGTTCTCTTTCTTCCTCCATGGCTGTTAATTTCACTTTTAATTTCAATTATTTTTTCTTCTTCTTTCCATATTTTCTTCGTCTTCTTTATCTTCTTTATTTGTTTTATTAAAAAAAATTTCCAATATTTGTAAATTTTTTTTTCCGAGATGGGGGGTGTGTAGCGTGCAAATCCGCTACTTTTTAGAATCAATTTTCAAATACCCACATTGCATTAGAGGTCCTCTCATTTAGCCGTGTTTATTTTCATTTTAGAAAATATTTGTTAGTTGGTCCATCTACATTTTGTGTCCGCCCGGTATAATACATTTTCAATTTTATAATGCACATAGTGAGACCCGATTCGGATTTCAAAAGGTATTTCCATTATCCCGAATAGTATTTATTGAGAAAATACTATTGCCATTTTCATTTTGAATCCCTACATTATTTCCCGTAAAATAGTCATTCTTATACGATATTTTATTCCGAAGCAAAATTATTTATCAAGTCGTTAATTTTTTGTAATTTTAAAACATTCAAAGTTTGGCAGTCTCAATAGAAATTTCTGCTTCCTTATCAGCTAATACTGACCTTCGGGTAATTTCTTTTGCTGTTATAAATACCACGCTGGTCCCATTGAGTGTGATTTTCTATCGATTCCAGTCGCCAAGTAGGTGTAACGAAAATGCGTTCCTAGTTGGCACCCAGGAGAAGGGCGTGGCCCAGATATTACGTTGTTTCGTTCCCAGAAATAATACATAGTAGCGGTTGCCCAAAAATAAAGGAAATATGTAATAGGTAGCAGTTCTCCAGATGGATCCATCCTTGTAAAAAAACCCAGCAGTTTCACAAACAACAGTTCCAGAGACAACAAATGAAAACTACCAACTGACGCCTCACGAAGAAGATCTTGAGCTGGAAATAACCCAGGACAGCACCGGAAGAAGCCCGCAGACCACAAGCTAAGTTTTTTTTAATAGAATTTTGTACTTGCCTGTCAACAAGGACAGATTATTTTGTATACAGTAACTTCAATGAATACTAAAATGTAGATCCTTATTGTTACTAATAAAATGAGAGAATAAAGCATTTATACCGAAGTTCATTTCTTTTACTGATAGTGTACCGTATGCATAGGGAATGCAGAGGAGTGGAATAAAAGGACCCACAAAAGTCTCATGCTCGCCGCGTTGATGTTGGCGATGTTATCTTGAATTTGTTTCTTGGTCAGTGTTGGCATTATGAAATAAGTTCAATATTTCATCATCAACATGAACACGACATTCTTTTCAAGTCTCTGAGGAGCTCAGACTTCTCATGCTAAATTTAATCCCATAGGTTATAATTTTAATTTCTTCAGCCGGAAGATGTTTAATCTTTAGTCAATTTGTTGGGCCCACTTATATAAACCTTTTACCCTACGAGCAGTCAAAAACAATTTCATTTAAAAATTAGGTCTTATATTAGCTACAAATATGTACAATTCAATTTTACCTTGTCCTAGATGTGATCAACATAAATGGCAATATCATATATCTAAGCTAATCAGTCACAAATACACCTTTTAGACCACACTCCATACGACAAAGAGTAACATGGGCTGCCTAATGCATACGTCATTCTCTTAAACATGACCTTTACCTCCATCGGTACATCTTTCATATCCAAAATTTAAAAAATAAAAAAAAATTTAAATCTCAACACCTTCGTGTTGGAAACAAGCATCGAAGAAGTACTTGTGTATAATTATCTTATCTTTTTGTAATTAGTACCTATAATTAGTATAAGCCATTTGTTATCAAGAAAATTAAAAACAACCGAAAAAAGTGTTTGTGTTCAATGTTATTATAATTATCCAACAAGGAACTAATACAAATTTAATTACATTTATTAACATAAATATAAATAAAATAGCCCGGTATATTAACAAAATATGCCGAAATGTCTTAACAATTCCTAGTTGTAATTAGTGGAAAACTATGGATCACCAACTAGATAACCAAGAACCAACTAGTTATCAATGCATTGAGGACATAAATCCAGCCATTAGAAAATCCTGCCTAGCCCGCACTCCTCCACCTGGAAGAAATCGAAAAGACAGTTACAACTCTCTAGATGAACAGCAGAAAAAATTTAAAATACGCAACAACTATCTACAAATAAAATTATCAAACTTTCAAATAGAGAAACCACAAAAAAATCTCACAGATGCAGATGAGGTAAAAAGTGGTAGTGAATGGGTATCAGTCCACCACAAGAAACGTCAACGCAACGATGATAGTCCTGAATTGAAAAACACCAAACAAGCTACACTCAAAAATTATTGGCTAAGTAAAACTGTTCTTACATCTAACAGATACGACGCACTTGAAAATGATAAACCTAATGAAGAAGATGAAATGCTGGAAGAAAAAAAAGATGAACAGCCACCACCTATATTTATCCAAAATGTTGAGTGTATCAAACCATTACAGGAATTACTACAGCAGATAACTCCAGGTAAATATAGTTTAAAATGTCTTGCTAACAACCAAATTAAAGTTCAAGCTGACTCATCCAAAAACTATTCCTTAATTGTAAAATCTTTAGCAGAAAAAAATACTCAGTACCATACATACCAACTGAAACAAAACCGTGGATTCCGAGTTGTTATACGTAATTTATATCCTTCAACAGATCCAGATGACATTAAAAAAGCGTTGCTAGCGCACGGACATACAGCACTGGACATCTCCAACATTAAGCAAAGAGGCACAAAGAAAGATCTGCCACTATTTAATATAGAACTGGCTATCCAAAATAATATTACAAAATTACTAAACTCTATTGTTACAGTTGAGCCACCGTATCCGAAAAGGGAACTACCCCAATGCCAAAGACGTCAAAATTTTGGCCACACCCACAATTATTGCCACAGGAGTCCGCGCTGTGTAAAATGTGTGGGCGATCACCTATCATCTCAATGCCCAAAACCAAAAAATATAAAAGATGTTCAATGTGTAAATTGTCTAGAAAATCATCCTGCCAGCTATAAGGGATGCTCAATATACAAAGAGCTACAGAAAAAAAAAATTTCCAACACTTAGAGATAAAAACGCAAGTCAACCACCTCGTGCAGAATATCCTTCAAGCACTCAACCAACTACAAGCTATGCGAAAATTGTTGCAGGAAGAGATAATAGAAATACATCTACCATAGGTGAGACTTCTCATATAATAGAAACAACAACTCCTCAACATATACAAAATAATCTAGAACTACTAGTACATAAGTTAATGGAAAGAATGGATAAGATGTTTGATCTCATAATGTCTCTGATATCTAAGCTTAACCTTCAACACTACACTAAAGATGTGCTGTTGGAATGCCAATGGCTTAACCACTCATTTCCACGAAGTTAAAGCATTTATCTACTATCATAATCTAGATGTTATGTTTATTTCCGAAGCACACAGGACTAATAAAAGCCATTTCCATATTCCCAAAATTCAACCTATGTAACTCAACATCCATTAGGTAAACCCCACGGAGGTACGGCAATTATTATAAGAAATAACATTAAGCATCATGAAACAAATAAAATTAGTAAAGTTAACATCCAAGCCACATCAGTGTCGGTCGAAGATTCACAAGGCTCGATTATTCTATCTGCTGTTTACTGTCCACCTAATAAAATAATTAAAGCTGATCATTTTACTGAATACTTTAAGATGCTAAGACACCGTTTCATTTCTGCTGGAGATTATAATGCCAAACATCATAAATGGAGTTCCAGAATCGTAACCTCACGTGGACGAGAATTATTAAAAAGTATTAATGAGAATCATTTAATTCCTTTCTCTACTGGGGAGCCTATGTATTGGCCTACTGATAGATAAAAAATTCCTGATCTTATTGATTTTGCTATAGTAAAAGGAATATCACATACCTATTTCCAAATTTCTCCTTCATTTGACCTCTCATCAGATCATTCCCCTTTCTTCATAGATCTAAAAAGCCAAATTCATAACTGTTCTAAACATTTAACACTCTCTAATAAAAGAACAAACTGGAACAGATATAGAGAAGAAATAAAAACATCCATCAATCTAAACTTGCCTCTTAAAAGTGATAGTGACATAGAAAATGCAGTTACTCACTTAACTACAGTTATTCAGCAAGCTGTTTGGACGTCCACCCCAGAAATTTATTACAAACACAACTCCGAGTCCTATCCTGCACACATAAATACACTCATATTGGAAAAAAGAAAACTGCGAAAGATATGGCAGCTCACTAGGCATCCAGAAGATAAAGCAAATCTGAATAGAGCTTGCAGACTACTCAAAAGAAAACTGATTCAACATAAAGACAGTGGAATCAACAAATATTTAAAGAACCTCTTACCTGCAGATGATACAAACTATTCGCTGTGGAAACTAACAAAAAAACCTAAACACAACGAACAAATGAATATGCCAATTAGGAAACAAAATAGCACTTGGGCTAAAACTGACATAGATAAAGCATATACTTTTGCAAATCATCTATGCGAGGTATTTCAACCGCATCAGAGGGAAGTCTCAGTTGAAGAAGAACAAGCTATCCATGAAGTCGTAAATGCATCATATCAAATGGCTCCACCTATTAAACCTGTTAAGAAATCTGAAATCAAAGAAATAATTGATAATCTAGAAATTAAAAAATCACCTGGATATGACTTAATATCTAGTTTAGTACTAAAAAATCTACCCAACGAAGGCGTAAGTTTAATTACTTATATATTTAATTCAATATTAAAAACAGGTTATTTTCCACTCCAATGGAAAGTTGCTTAAATTGTTCTTATTCCAAAACCTAATAAGGATCACACGGAAATATCTTCATACCGCCCTATTAGCTTGTTGCCTATTATATCCAAAGTATTTGAACGGCTTTTTCTGAGAAGACTGGAGCTTATTTTATATGACAGTAATGTTTTACCGAATTATCAGTTTGGGTTTAGGAAACAACATGGTACTATCGAGCAAATTCATAGGGTTGTAAAGACTATCAGAAATTCGCTTGAACAAAAAAATTACTGTACTGCTGCATTTCTAGATGTCTCTCAAGCATTCGACAAAGTTTGGCATGTAGGTCTTATCTCCAAAATTAAATCTATATTTCCTCATCCCATAAGTTCACTTTTAAGATCCTACCTGACAGATCGATTCTTTCAAGTCAAAAGAGGTGGGGAAATCACTAACCTGTTTCCAATTTGTTCCGGAGTTCCACAAGGAAGCATACTAGGACCCACCCTCTACTTAATATACACATCAGATCTCCCAACGACGACCAATACAACAATCGCTACATATGCCGATGACACAGTTATCATGGCTTCAAATTCTACAGCAGCTGAAGCAGCCCAGGTATTACAAAATCACCTACTTAAACTAGAGAGCTGGCTTAAGCTGTGGCGAGTCCAAGTTAACAGTTTAAAATCAACACAAATAACGTTTACTTTAAAAAAAGGTGTCGCGCCACCAGTTTCTATAAACAACACTCCCCTACCAGTTAATACCGTCGTTAAATACTTAGGAATCCATTTGGATAGCAAACTTAATTGGGGCATCCACATCTGGAAGAAACGCCTTCAACTCAGCTTAATTTACAGGAAAATGTATTGGTACATGAGTCGAAAATCAAATCTTAGCCTGGAGAACAAACTTCTGATATATAAATGTATTTTAAAGCCGGTATGGCAATATGCAGCACAAATCTGGGGTACAGCAAGTAATACCAACATACAAAAACTTCAACGTTTCCAATCGAAAGTACTGCGCCAGATCTGTAATACCCCTTGGTATATCACGAACCACAGATTACACCACGATTTACAGCTACCAACAGTTTGCGAAGCAATATCTGCTGTAAACTCTGTATACAAGAACAGACTATCCTGCCATCCAAATCCGCTGGCCACGGATCTGCTCAACATTTCACACGTAAGAAGATTAAAACGACCAGACCCTTTGGACCTCTAGTAAATCAGGAGAAATAGAGCATAGTGTCATGGTGCGGTGAAATAACAAATTTCTATTC
Organism: Diabrotica undecimpunctata; assembly: GCF_040954645.1. Taxonomy (NCBI): domain Eukaryota; kingdom Metazoa; phylum Arthropoda; class Insecta; order Coleoptera; family Chrysomelidae; genus Diabrotica; species Diabrotica undecimpunctata. Next base: position 76,563,993 of record NC_092810.1, read on the forward strand.
TGGTGTTATCTAAATCTTTCCTTAATTTGTGTTTTTTAGCCTTGTAATTCTCATATGTGTGTCAGTGATGTTTATCTGTATTAAACTCTATTCGCCAATTTCGGTAAGCATTAGATCTGCATTACCGACCAACGCGTAACTTAGCATGTTTCAGAACCTTTAGTCATGATCGCAACCATGTATATTGACGTCATGGAGTCAACTTGACTTGTTTTTTAATTCGTCTTCTGTTTTGAAGGATTTCACGGATAAAATACAATGACACAGTAAAAACAAATACATAAGCATGTCAAAAGCATCTTAGTTACGTATCTTCATTCCTATTGGTCCAATACTAACGTAAGGTGCCACAAATAATAGGATTTAACAAATATAATATGATGATAATGAAAATCAAACATGGCGACATGTAATAGCGCCTTAAACTAGTAATTTTTACTTAATTTTAATTTACTAATGTTTGTATTTTGAGAACGATTTCCGAAGTGGAAATTGAAACGTCAATAAACGTATTTTAACCTTTAATTGTGGCTTATTCCCATTTAAATAGTAATTAAGTGAAAGTTTAAATTAATTGTTATATCATAGATTATATTTATATTATATTTTACCTGGGTGCTCGCCACTGGGCAGCTTCCCACTATGTTATTGTACATAAATTATACATATTGCTTATTGTTTGTAATGAGACAGATTGCAATAAACATTGGATGTTAAATAAAAAAAAATCCCAACACTTGGATTGCTGTTATCATTTTTAACATCACTAAAGCTTTTGAATCGGTAGGCTGCAGTAATAATATGTATAACTACACTGTTCCACGGTGCATTGACATTCTGTTTTCGACACCGTTCATAGGTATCTTGTCAATCAGTTGCCAGCTGAAGTCCGTTTGAAGAGGTCTACCCTCCGGACGCTGGTACTCACATGAGGCATGGTTATATGTTGCCTGAAGTTAAATCTAATAGAATCTTAAACATCCTTCATTTTTAACAACAATATGTACATTTTTGGCAACTTTAACTTCTGTAAAGGGTTTTACCCTAATATTTTGGTAGCTCGGGCATGTTAACCTGTAACTATAACCATTTTGCTTTTTTTTTAACCTTAGTCAACATTTCAATCACGTTTGCTTTAATTAAATGGTTCATATTTATTTTAGGCTTTTAACCTGATGATAGAATTATTATTCCGAAAACGTTTGTTATTTTAATGTAGCCCTTCTAAGGGGTTTTTAAATATACCTACTTACAAAGAATTAAACCTCTTTTTTAGAAATTTTATAGAAACAATTTCACGAATCAGAAGTAACCATGTAATGTGTCCGGAATATAAACACCGTTTAGCTATCCATAACGAAGATTATTGCGAATGCGGAAAACATGGTAGTTTAGAACATATTATATTAGAATGCCCGTCTATTCAACAAGAGATCTCTACACTACTTAATAATCTATATAAATTAAAAATAGACACACCTTTTAACTTGTCGAGCTTACTTGCAACTGAAGATATACGAGTATATGAGGTTATTCATGAACATACGGTTAAATGTAAATTTAAATTATAAGCACACTAACATAAATCCTACTCTTTTGTATCCATTCCAGGGATCCCCTTCCCTGTGTTACAAAACCCCGCCGAGACGACCCTTCGGCAAATTAGCAATCCTAAATCTCCGTTGTGATAACTAATAAATTTATATGATTAAAAAAAAAATTTTAATCAAAAAGCAAACAATATAGTTAAAAAAAGTAATAAAATTAATATAAATATATATATATATATATATATATATATATATATATATATATATATATATATATATATATATATACACTACCGAGCATAAAATTAGGGTCACCCCGTAATTTGAATTTATTTTAGAAATTATTATTCTGTTTTAACTATTTTCGGTTGTAACATAGTTTACTAACGGATTGCTTAAAGAAAACAACGTTTTTGTCGTTTAAAGTTTATTAAAAATAATGGAAATGAAGAATTTTCCTTTGATATACTAAATATTGAAAAGGGACAATTTTAATTTAATGTGCTTTTTGTTGAAAAAAAAAAGAAATTTTAAGAACTTCAGTACCGAGTATTCCCTCCTCTGGCAGTGATAACAGCTTGCAAACGACGAGGCATGCTTTGGATCAGATTTTGGATCACATTCTGCGGAAGATTATTCCATTCTGGCACCAATATGTCGCGAAGCTCTTTCGAATTTCTGGGTGCCGGCACATGACTCCGTAAACGTCTCTTCATCTCATCCCAAACATGTTCTATGGGATTGATATCTGGACTGCGAGCAGGCCAAACAAATCGTGTGATTTGAACCTCGTCAAGATACTCAGTAACTATCCTAGCAGTGGGCCGTGCATTATCATGCATAAATGTTGCGTCGTCTCCAAGAATAACCATAAACGGTAAAACATGGTCTTCCAGAATCTGTGTCAGGTACCTATGCGCTGTCAATGTCCCATTCCCGATAAAGACTAACTCCGTGCAAGCATAAAACGATATGCCTCCCCATGCCATAACTGACCCTCTACCAAATGGAAGACGCTCAGCAACATATGCTTGAGCATATCTCTCGCCTGGACGTCGCCACACTTTTACACGTTTGTCTGAGCCCGTAAGACAGAATCTCGTTCATTGGAAAACAATACACGACTCCAATCCTGCATTGTCCAAGCCAAGTGTTCTCGTGCAAAATTCAATCTGGCAATTCGGTGTTCACGGGAAAGCGGCGGTCCAGTTACTCTAGTTCGAGAAGATAAACCAGCAGCATGAAGTCGTCTCCTAACTGTCCATTCACTTATGTTTACATTTCTCACTTCTTGCAAATGATTTCGAAGATAAACTGCCGTGACCGTTCGGTTTCTCAAAGCACTAGAAGCGACAAAGCGGTCATCTCTAGCTGTTGTAATCCTGCCTCGACCTGAACCCAGGTCTTCGAGTAAGCAGACCGGTCTCTTCGTACCGTTGCCATACTCGTTGCACACTCGAGAGACTTACACCAACGTTTCTCGCAGTTTCGCGCTGACCGTGGCCATCTTCTAACGCCGCCACAAATCTTGCCGCCACAACAGAATTTATGCTCATTGCAATACACTGAGAGTGATAACAATACACAAACAATTTACAATTGACGTTAAAACCATAGCAACAAAAACTGTGCTGATAACGGTTTTTAGGAATTCGGCTAAGGGGCCCTTTTTATCCGAAACTCTTGTCGAAACAACAACGACAACAATTTTTTTTTCAAGAAATCGATTAGTAAAACACACACACACACACACACACACACACACACACACACACACACACACACACACACACACACACCCACACGCACACGCACACGCACACGCACACGCACACGCACACGCACACGCACACGCAAACGCACACGCACACGCACACGCACACGCACACGCACACGCACACGCACACGCACACGCACACGCACACGCACACACACACACACACACACACACACACACACACACACACACACACACATTTATCTGCAGTGCAGTATAACTATATATGATATTATACCAGTAATAAACATAACCACAACTGCTACCTTTGCTGATGATAGAAATATAATATCAGTTAATAATGATGAAAGTGAAGCAAAAGTAAATGAATGAGGTTGATGTATGGACCAAGAAATGTCCTATTAAACTTAATTGGACTAAATCAATACATGTAGATCACCAACAAAAAAATAAATAAAACGCCAACAGTATTAAATGGCATATGACAATACAGCAAAATATCTGGGCATGAATCTAGATGTCAGGCTAAAATGAAAAGAACACATGAAAAAGAAAAAAATAGAATTGAACATCAAATATAGAAAACTGTACTGGCTCCTTGGAAGAAAATCGGAGCTCTGAATACATAATATGCTCATGATATATAAACAAGTACTAAAGCCAGTATGGACATATGGCATACAACTCTGCTATAGGTACTCTGCAACTATAATGGTTGTATTTTGAGAACGATTTTCGAAGTGGAAATTGAAACGTCAATAAACTTTTTTTAACCTTCAGTTGTGGCTTATTCACGTTAAAATAGTATTTACTTTAATGTGTCACAAGAGAAAAGCTTCAGAACAATATTTAACTTATGTCACAATAAAACAGTTTCAGAACCTCTTTGTAAATAATTGATGTAGCCTGTAAATATTGTTATTTTCAAGTATGCTTTTACACTGACTTATACATTATTGTTACATTTGAAAGTCTATTTGCACTCTTCATTGCCACAGCTACCTGTGAGTAATTTAGGTTGTTTATCAACTAGTATTCTATATTGCAGGAATTTAAAATAGCATAACAATTATTAACAAGTTACTACTGGTTTTTGACGCTTTTATTTGATGACGGTCTTGTACAAACTAATCTATTTGAAAATAGATACCGTTAAGATTTGATTTCACGTATAGTGCCTTTGTATATTCGCTTATATGTATTTCATCCTAACAGGACTCATCAGAGCGACTTTTACAGAAGCTCTCTCCAGAACTTCTGTAAAAGTTGCTCTGATGAGTTCTTTTAAGATGAAATATGTATAAGCGAATATACAGAGGCACTATACGTGAAATCAAATCTTAACTGTCTTTCTTTTATTTCGATATACTCTTTATGAGTACAAGAAACCAATTCGCCAAGGATTCTTGCTTAGTTGAGGAGATATGTTTTGGAAAGCAATTTTAGATTCCCCATTTTCTCTCTTTACATCTTTAGCAATGTCTGTTATGCCTTGCAATTCTGAGAAGGCACGGATTAAAGCAAAAATCTGGATTCTGGTTAGGTATAGTATTTATAAAGTCAGTTGAAACATTTCACTCCGACGAGATTTATAAGGGCAGTTCAATATTACATTTACCGGTAATAAAGTTAAAGTATAAATAACACGCGTCAATGTTTCAAACGTATTTGAACAATCCCCGTACTTCATAGGAAAAAAATAGAAGAAAGAGAGAATGAAAGATACATCCAATCAAATAAATATTGGACAATGATATGTTATTCAAAATCACCAATATTTAACGGACTACTTGGAGGTTCGGTTCCAGCCGGCGGCGATGGTGTACAGATAAAAAACGCTGTTGATTCATGCCAGTGCTGTACAGCTAAAATGTTTATTATTTTACGAAGTATAATAACTGTTTTAAATCATTATACTGTCAATATGGCCTATTGCCATTATATATAAATTATTTTTGTTGCTAAATATGACATGTTAAAAACTTTTTTATACACTTATGTACTTTACGACAGTTTTAAGTAAATTAAAATTGTCCTTATTCTGTTCTTCATTAATCTATATTTGAATATAAAAATAAATGATGCGCCCATGTCTGGTAATATGATATTATTCTTTTAATGTTTATCCGCAACCAGTTTTTTAGGTGTTTCGTTTCAACGGCTCTGGGATGTTGGCACCTCATTGATCGAATTTCGTAAAAATAATTATACCGTCTGAATGGTCACGTTTTGGTCACAAATGGTCAGTTGGTTTCAGCTTTTGGTCAGTTCTGGTTAATTTTTTATTAAGGGTTGAAAATTTTCAAGGACAAAAAAAGATGTTGGCACCTCATTGAACGAAATCTATAAAACAAATGATTGTATTCGATAGAGATTAAAATGCTGACAAATGGTCAGATATATTGAGCGTTTTAATAAAGTTGCAATAAGCTTAGCACGCAAGCGCAGTCCATTAAAAATTTTAAAAATACCAGGATTGCAGTGCCTTGCCGCAATAAACATTTTAAAAATACTAGGAGAACAGTAGGTTCCCGGGTTTTCCTAAATCACTATGTTACAGCTAGTATTTCTGAAATATAATTATACCATTCGAAAGATCACAAATTAATCTCCAATGGTCAGATATTTCCAGAAATTGGTCAGTTCTAAGTAATTTTTTATTAATTATTGAAAAATTTTCAAGGACAGTCTAATATTGGCTTCTTATTAAAATATTAAAATTTTTACAAGACACCAAGTCGTACAGTGTTGCGCGATTTAGAATAAGAGATGAATTGTAAGTTTTCACCCAGAAACATTCTTTAGATTCTAATCACAGGAAGCGGTTATAGTACAATTTGTTGATATCTAGACAGTGTAACAGTTGTTAGTGATAATACGAATTCTAATATATTTCTTTGTTTTGGATATTGGACGCAATTAATAGTAATATATTCCAACGGGATTAACTTGGCTGATAGGTTTGGCAAATACGCACCCTAAGACACATGTTCTCAAATATACACCGTTGTCACGTCTAAAAATTAGTTTTTCTCGTCTAATATCATTGTTATATTTTTGTAGAATATCCAATTTGTAATTTTTAAATCTCATCTGATTTTTATACCATCATTTTATTTATTCTTTTATTATAAAAATGTAAAAAAAATATAACTTAGACGCACAACAGTTGTAATTGAGAAAATTGGGAAGAGTTATTAAAGATCCTTGAAATCTAGTGTCCTGCGACATACTGTATTCTGATTCAAGTGTTCTGCTACTGTTTTCTACTTGGATTTTCAGTAAAAAATTCACATTAGCTAAGGTCTCCCTAGATTCTCCTACGTTAGGTTGCGCAGTTGTAATTATTTTTATCATAACAGGAGTGTCTTAAGCAGGAATCAGATAGCTCGTGGAATGATACTCTTCGCTTCTGCAAAGAGAAACGATATTAAAACGAGAAACGATATCGATATTAGCGATCAGAAAAGAGACAACAGTTGGCACCCCACGTTATTGTGAAATTAGTAAATATTTGCTTTTTGGTAAATGCATTTGACCTATCCCAAAATGTAGTCGGACCATTCCAGTGGTCAGTATCTAGGGTCAAGTCTGTTGTACGCCATCAGTATTGGTGATAAAAATTTTATTAAGTTGGGTAATTTATACAATAATAAAAATTCCAACACAAGTTTGTTATAATTGGATATGCAGTGCCTTAGCTTCTGATTTTTTTGAACTGGATCGATTTGCCGACAAACAACGGAATAGCACCCGCCGGCTATAAATAGACAGTTTTGTCCTATCACAGGGATCGTAAACCACAAATGTTGAGAAGAAATACGGTATTCCACGTTGTGTTTGTTCTCGTCTTTATATTCTTTCTTTTTCTATTCCGTATTTTCTATTTCTCTTCTCCGATGAAGAATGCCACTTCACGTTCTGTGGGACCGCTCCTTTACAGGAGTATGCTTGTAACTTTTAAATTTGTAACACTTTAATAGAGACGGGAATACAAGTAATGTTGTTTTGTATATGTTGTTGTAAATAATGTAAAATTAAAGCTTTATTCTTCATTAACCGTATAAAGTTCTTGATACCTAAGATTAGCTTAAAGTTCAGTCATAGAGGGCTGTTTTGTATTTGTGAGACAGATTGCTCGCCCATAAATAGCATGATGAAGCAGTGTAATATAATTATAAAAAGTAGTAACATAAATATCTTCAACACCAACACCAAAGCCATTAAATCTAGCTATCTACCGGCTTCGACCTCTATATCATAGTGTGTATGTCTAGCATAGATACATGGAAGTCTTTATGTACGTGTATGTGTATATATTCACATATATGTGTGTATATGTATTTATTTTTTTCTACATGTGTGTATCTGAAATTTCTACTTGTTTTTATTCTGTAAAATGTGTTTGTTATAAAGTATAAATAAATAATTTACTATTTTTGTTGGCAATAAGCCACAATTTTACTTAAAAATAAGTTTATTTGATGTTTTGATTTTCACTTCGTTCGAAAATTTCGAAAATCGTTATCAAAATACGGTTTCCGAAAAGTAGAATTATATGGCTTATTCCCAACAAAAATAGTAAATTACATTAAGATGCCACAAGAAAATAGCTTCAGAATAATATTCTTATTCATATTTAATACTAGTATGTATACTAGGTACATGAGATCAAGGTCACGTGTTTGATAGCATGTACGTAAATATATTTAACAAACATTAAAATCATTAATAAATGTTAAAGTTGTATGTACAATGAATAAAACAATAATGGAAGCCATCTAGCTATACTATTATATAATATTTACTTTTTTTTTTGTTTAATTAATGGCTTTGGATAACTTGATCCATTCAGCCACGATAATGTATTTGACTACTTGAATTTGTTAATGATGTATTGACCTATTGCATTTGTTAACAAAATAGTACTTCGCATAGAGGTAGATTAAAAATATAATGTAAACGTCAGTAACACAAGAATCAGTAGATTGATAAAAACCATACATTCATTCGTTTCATTCAGTGCCCTAACCAACTTAAAGGAAATATTTAGAACCAACAAGGGATTACATAATGTAGGAATACTTTTCACGCTAAGGTGCCTTTCATAGCGACTTTATTACAACACAAGACAGGCAACGGCTAGGAGGTAACTATATAACATAAGGATAGACAAAGGGAACAAAGCTAGATTTATACATTCACATTACACATTCCATCCTAAATTTTTCTTTTAGTCCTTTTTAAATATTCCCAAAAAATTTGGTTAAACCTAATATTATGACGAGAGATATATAAAATGGAAGATTGACACTGAGGAAGAGGTATTTGTTCTTTTATCAGATTTTCCAATAGATACTTAATAGCAGCATCATTATATATGCACCCGAACATCCAATGATTGATATCGTCAGTGTTACCATTACAATCACAAAGTTCGGTTTCACTTAAATTAAATCTATGAAGATAGGCTTTCACAGTAGCATGATTAACAAGGCATCTAACAAACATTGAATATACTCTTCTACTGGGATGACTTCTTGCCGCAAAAGGCACAGTAGGTAAAACAGGGTGAATTTTTGTATAAAGGTTGTTACTTCTGTTACAAAAAGCATTCCATTCAATTTCCCAGTTTTCTTTTAATTCTTGTTTACGCAGCGAAACTAAATCACTTCTATTGAACCAACTAATTTCTAATCCTTTTGAAGCCGCTTCTTTAGCAAAATAATCTGCTTTGGTGTTACCCGAGATACCAGCATGTCCTTTTACCCAAATGAAAGAGACTGAATTATTTCTTTCAAGTAGCTTTAGTTGATTTTCTAAAATTTTGACGATAATACTGTTTTTGTATAAATGCTTATTCGAATTATCTAAAGCAACCAACGCAGATTTTGAATCCGACATGATTACTATTTGTTGATCAGACATTCTTTTCTCGATAGCCCATTCCAGAGCTTGATATATTGCATACAGTTCTGCGGAATAAATGGAACATTGTTGGTTTAATTTAAACATCATGTGTTCTTGATTGTTTTGGATATATACCGCACAACCAACTCCCAAAATGGATTTTGACCCATCTGTGAAAATCCTATATGGCTTATCAAATTTGGCAAGTTGTTTCTGAAGTTGAATGGCGTTGTTATCATCAAAAGTAGGGAAATAAACTTTGGTTTGGGAATAAAGAATATTGAAATTAGATTGGAAGAAATTAGTTTCAGCTGGGATTTCTAAATAGGAAGAAACATTAGGAAATGCTATAGCTAAAGTTGGAGAATTTTTGTTATGCCACCATTTGTCAACTAAATTAGACACAGATATGTCGGATATTTTTTGTAATAAGTAGGATTGGTTATTACTTTGACATTTAAGGATAAACTTTTCAGCTAAAAAAAGACGTCTTAAATGTAGTGGAGGTTCCATACATTCAGCTAATAGATTTTCGGTAGGCGTAGATTTAAGTGCACCTAAAACCAAACGTAGAGCTTTGTACTGGATTCGGTCTAATTTTTTAAGTCTAGTATTTGTAGCACACCCATATAAAAAGCAACCATAGTCAAGAACTGACCTGGTATATGCCCTATAAAACATTAGATTAACCTTAGGATCAGCGCCCCATTGGTGACGGTTAACTACTTTTAAAATATTTAGGCTTTTTTCGCATTTAATTAAACAGTTATTAATATGTTCTTCCCATGTTAATTTAGTATCAAGTGTGACGCCAAGATAAGTATAGTGTTTTTGGACCGGTATACTTAGATTATCAATTCTAATGCTGGATATATTCGGTAAGCGATGACGAGTAAACAACACCACAGCGGATTTATTCGAAGTAAGTTCCAACCCTTGGTTAAGAAAGTATTCTCTTGCACTGTGCATAATTCGTTTTATTGAGTCAATACATTCCTGATAAGAATTTTTAGAAGTATAAAGACAGAAATCATCGGCGTATTGTAAAATATTACAATTAATTTCCATACCATGTAGATCCATAGTGTATAGATTAAACAAGAGAGGACTAAGCACAGATCCCTGCGGCAAACCTTGATAAACTAACCTTGGACCAATCACTTTATTATTGCACCGAATGAATACTTGTCTATTAACAAATAGATTCACCAATACCTGTGCACATCTAGTTGGGACTCCTATATGTCTTAGTTTTTCGAAAAGTAAGTTTAAGATAACATTATCATATGCTCCCGAAATATCTAGAAAAAGTGCTGCCAAATAATTATTATTTGAGTCAGACAATTGGATATCAGTAGTTAATTGTGACAGACAGTCGATGGTTCCTTTATTTCTCCGAAAGCCTAACTGAGCTACCGGGAATATGCCTTCTTTTTCACACCACCATTCCAATCTAGTTTTAAGGACCCGCTCAAGTGTTTTTAATAGACATGACATCAGAGAAATGGGTCTTAAAGAAGTACGATCATTTATTTTAGGTACAGGAATGACCACACATTGCTTAAGAGAATCACAATTATCTCCTTTTAGTAAAATGTTGTTAAATATCTTGCATAGATAATCTATAGCAATTTCGGGAAGATTTATTAACATGAGGTAGTTTATACCGTCCATACCTGGAGATGTATTTTTTGAAATTTTAATGTTTGCTGTAAGTTCCCTAGGAGTGATAGGAGTGAGTAAAAAGTGGGCATCGATATGGTTCTCTGGTATATTTATTGGTAGATGAACAGAGTCGGGAGCAATTTTATATAAAAGTTGTTTAACTGCTGATTCATCGTTAATGATAATTTTTTTCTGACACTGAATTTTATTTACCCTTTTCCAAATGTCTGATGAAGGGGTTTGTCTATTAAGAGAAGAGCAATATTGTACCCAGCTAGATTTAGCTTTTAAGTGAAAAGTACGTTTACACATAGCCTCGTTTCTTTTATATTCATTAAAATTCAAAAGAGTTAGATTAGATTTAAACTTTTTAAAAGAATTTTTCCTTAAAATTGAAGCAGCTAGACACTCCTCATCCCACCATGGAGGAACTTTTACAGGTTAAGTTGAATGTTTAATTGGAGTGCAAGATTTGTTCGCTACATTTGTAATAGAATCTAATAAGAATAAAATCATCTCGTTAGTATTATTAATAACTGGCTTCAATGTGAGCGCTTCCTCTATGGTAAGCCTGAATTGCTCCCAGTTAGCATTAGCCATCGACCACTTAACCGTAGATATAAACCTCATATTTTCTATTTTAATACTATTGATAGACATTCGAATAGGAAAGTGATCGGATCCATATGTATCTTGTATAACAGTAATATTTACTTAAAAATTAAATTTTAGTTTTAGTTTAGTCTTTAATCTTTAAGTTTAAAGAAATATTGAAAGACACGCAACACTGTACGCGTCAGCTTTTCTAATCTCATCATTCTCAATCTCATTTCGGAACACTACCCTAATATCATCTGTGTAGTGTTCCGTAATGAAAATTGATTCATTTTTACTTGTATAGACGCATGCGCATACTCTTTGATACTAAAATAGGAACAGCTGATGTGTACAGTGTTGTTTGTCTCTCAATATTTCTTTAAACCAATATAAAATTGCTTTATATAAATTACATTTTTAAGTAAATATTTAAATATTATATAATAGCTAATCTCGTGGCTTCGATTAATGTTTTATTCATTTTACATACGACTTCAACATTTATTAATGATTTTAATATTCGTTAGATATATTTATGTAGATAAAAATAAAAATACAAAACGATCTAAGTAACCTTGATCTCAAAAAACTGGATCAAAACTTAAAAAAATACAACTAAAATGATGAAAGATGAGCTGATCATGTAACTGTGTATCTACTAATATCCAGTTAATGCAATACATTATTTTTGTTGGGAATAATTTGACTTTTGAGAACGATTTTCGAAGTGGAAATCGAAACATTAAATAAACTTATTTTAAAGTGAAATCGTGACTTATTCCCAACAAAAATAGTAAATTATTTTTATTTATATTTTAGAACAAACATATTTTAGAGAATAAAAACAAGTAGGAATTTCAGATACACACATGTAGAAAAAAATAAATACATATACACACATATATGTGAATATATAAACATACACGTACATAAAGACTTCCATGTATCTATGCTAGACATACACAATATGATATAGAGGTCGAAGCCGGTAGATAGCTAGATTTAATGGCTTTGGTGTTGGTGTTAAAGATATCTATGTTGTTATCTTTTAGAATTATATTTCATTACCTTATAATGCTGTTTATGGGCGAGCAATCCGTCTTACAAATGTAAATGGAAATTTTTAACTGAAAATTGAAGTAGAAAATGTTAAAAACTTGTTAAAACGGTTGAGAAACCAGTTCAGTATAAAGTTAAGACTAAGTTTATTTTGTTCTAAAAGTGAATATAATTACAGTTTACATTGTACTAATCTCAAGTTCCTGTAAATGACATATGGTGCTAATATTTAAATTTGTTTAGTTGATATCAATATTTTAACAACCCCACTTATGAATTAAACAAAATTTATAGGTTACCTATACCAAACAGTCTCAATAATCTATGCAGCTTCTTAGCAACTAGACCTTTAACAGTCAACACATTAGCTGGAATAACATCAGTAGGCATATATTTTACATTAATTATTGTGTCAGATATTAGGTCTTTCAAACAATGACATCTTACATCAATATGCTTACTTCTTTTATGATACATTGGATTTGCTGATAGGTTTAATGCACTTTGATTATTATTAAATAAAGTAATACATTCAGTTTTTTCAATTAAATCACTTAGCAAACCCCTAAGAAAAACAGCCTCTGACAAGACCGTATATTCTGCCTCGTAGCTAGATAAAGCTAATGATTTTTAAAAAGAAAAGGACAGTTAAGATTTGATTTCACGTACAAGGCGCCTGCGCATCCGCTTATACGTATTTCGGCCTAATAGGCCCCATCAGAACGGCTTTCGCAGTCGCTCTTTCGTTAGCGGATGCGCAGGCGCCCTGTACGTGAAATCAAATCTTAACTGTCTTTTTCTTTTTATTCCAATATACTCTGTACGAGTACTACAAACCAATTCGCTAAGAATTTTGCTTAGTTGAGGAGATATGTTGTGAAATGCAATTTTTAGATTCCCCATGTCTCTAATAACATCTTTATCAACGTCTGTTTTGCCTTGCAATTCTTAGAAGGCACAGATTAAAGCAGAATTCTGAATTTGGTTTCGAAAATTAGTTTACGGATTCTAATGATTTTTGTTTTGCACTTTGCCAAGATATTGTAGAGCCACAAAGGTTAAATGCATATCCAGTAAAGGATCTTACAATCTAATGTATTGCTTGCCCAATGAGAGAATGTGTCAATCAGAGAATAATTAATAGTATCTTTTAAATACCTCAACACTCTTTTTGCACATTTCAAATAAGACTCAGTATATACATTGTTAAATTGGCTCAAGAAACTGACTGTAAAGGATATATCTGTTCTGGCCAAAACAGATAAATACATCAAACTACCAATTACCATCTGATAAGGAAACTTATCTCTAATACAATTTTACTATTATCAATTGTTCAAGATAATTTTGTTAAAAATGCGAATTATCAACAAGAAAGTAAAATAGAGTAAAGTCGCAATGGCACTGGTTTGACAAGTGATAATATGTATATTATTTTATCTATCGATGCATGCTTTAAAATCTCACACAACTGACACTTTAAACTAGTAGCGTTGAGCGCTTGCTGTTTTTTATTTCATCTTTGATGCCACGCGTTTTTAACAACTGAAACCCTCATTTGTGAATTCAGTTTTTTTAAAGTATCCGTTGAGAAGAGCGGCACTAAACGCATGTTTTTCGGATGTTTTAACCTTCCGACATTTATTTTCATAGTATGTATATCACTTACTAGTATACAACGTTAATCTATTTACCGGCGGAAAAAATGGTCTGAGTCACTATAACCTGTTAAAACTTATAAATGAAACGAACCAGTTGAGTATACGGTTAAGACTACTTTATTTTGTTCCAAAAGTGAACTTTTGATACTTCCTGTAAATGACATATGGCGCTAATATTTAAATTTTGTTTACTTCATATCAATATTTTAACAGAAAACAGTCGCAGAATACTTGAGTCAGAACACAGTATGTCTGAGAACACTTGAGAATTTCCAGAATCTTTAATGACTCTTAGCAATTTTCTTAATTTCAACTGCTATGACTTTGTGCGTCTAAGTAATAGTTTTTTACGTTTATTCTAATAAAAGAATAAGTAAAATGACTGCATAAAAATCAGATCAGATTTAAGAAGTATAAATTGGATATTCTACAAAAATATAGCAATGATATTAGACGAGAAAAACTAATTTTTAGACGCGACAACGGTGTATATTTGAGAGCATGTGTATTAAGATGCATATTTGCCAAACCTATCAACGAAGTTAATCCCGTTGGAATATATTTGTATTAATCGCGTCCCAATATCCAAAACAAAGAAATATATTACAATTCGTATTATCATTAACAACTGTTACACTGTCTAGATATCAACAAGTTTTACTATAATCGCTTCCTATGATTAGAATCTAAAGAATGTGTCTGGGTGAAAACTTACAATTCATCACATATTCAAAATCGCGCAACACTGTAAGACTTGGTATCCTGTAAAAATGTTGAGATTTAGATGAGAAACTAACATCAACTGTCCTTGAAAATTTTTCAATACTTGATAAAAAATTACATAGAACTGACCAATTTCCCGAAATAACTGACCATTGGAGATCAATTTGTAACCTTTTAGGTGGTATAGTTATATTTCAGAAATACTAGCTGTAACATAGTGATTTAGAAAAACGCGGAAACCTACTGTTCTCCTAGTATTTTTAAAATGTTTACTGTCGTAAGGAACTGCAATCCTGGTATTTTTAAAATTTTTAATGGACTGCGCTTGCGTGCTAAGGTTATTGCAACTTTATTAATTATTTTCACCCCAAAAGCAAACTGACCAAACGCTCAATATATCTGACCATTTGTCAGCATTTTAATCTCTATCGAATACAATCATTTGTTTTATAGATTTCGTTCAATGAGGTGCCAACATCTTTTTTTGTCCTTGAAAATTTTCAACCCTTAATAAAAAATTAACCAGAACTGACCAAAAGCTGAAACCAACTGACCATTTGTGACCAAAACGTGACCATTCAGACGGTATAATTATTTTTACGAAATTCGATCAATGAGGTGCCAACATCCCAGAGCCTGTTTCAACTGACTTTATAAATACTATACGTCGATAGAAATCTTCGAATTTCTTCTTTCGTGATTTGTTAATCTATTTTAACTCAATATCATGAGTTAAGCAAGAGGAATTTCTACGGTTTGCTTTCCGAATTAATATTTTTTTTTTAGTTGCGATCACTGTAAGAAGTTTTGTAATAAACGGTAAACAGTTCATCTTAAATACTTGTAATAACAACAATAACAATAAACAATAATAACAATATCGGACCACAAAATTTTTTCTCCTTCAGAAGTTAGAATATAATTGGTTACCATTTTCTACTGCAAATGTTTTAAATCAAAAAAATCTGTAAAGTTCATTTATATAATTTTGTATGGAGTACCAGTTTTTTTGAAGCGAAGCTTCTGTCCAGGCGTTGTATTCCTTTTTTCTCTATCGTAAAATGCTGAGGCGAGCGCCACGAGAAGGCATCATGGGTAGCGTCACGAAATAGTGGTTCTTCACATCGATTCACTACTCTCGATCAATTCGTTTCTAGTCATTATATATTTATTCTAAACAGGTTTAATTGAAAAATTGAAAAATTGATGGTGGGACAGAGCTAGAAGTACAGATATACGACGTAGATGCAAGATGGAGAACATCAAGGACTGGGTAAGCAATAGAAGAGTAGAATGGAACGATCATATAAGCCGAATGATAACAAATACATTAGTTAAGACGGCATAAAGACCACAAAAGCGATGGAAAAACTTACTGGAGGCACATTGAAAAACAGACAGAGTCATGTCTACTTAAAAAGAAGAAGAAGAAGAGGTTTAAATTAAAAACTGCATGAAAAATAACTAACAAAATACAGACATTAAATGAGAAGTAAACAATTAAAAGAATATGTGTCAATAAAAGATCCGATTCGTAACGCTTGTCAAAATTTAAGTCATAAATGTCATCCAATTAATAACAATATTGAATCATCCTTTTAAATTTTTATGACACTTGCCGTTTTAAAATAATTTTATATAAACACAATTATTATTTTTAAACATCTTATTTAGTTTATACAATAATTAAATTTACTATCAAATGATATTTATTTATAATTTAGCATTAATTTAATATTTTGTCTGAATTTGACTGGTCTGTCAGAAATAAACAACGTATGCTTTGTTAATACATTAGCAGGTGGCGTTAGTAGCAAATATAATAATTTATTGAATTATTTTAATCTATATTATTCAAAATGAATCGCCGAAATGTTTGTACGTGCATCACTTCAGAACGACTGCACCAAATTAGAGAATTCTTTTTTTGTTGTGTTTGCAATTATAAATTGTAAAAGATAGTTTCCAAAAAAATTGTACCGAAAAACAGTTTTTCTGTAATTTTAAATGACATCACAAACGGCATCCCACTGTAGTTAATTTAGCTGTTCACCTGGTGAATGGACGACGACTTTATTAGAAGGCGAACGAAAAGCAAATTTTGCATTGAAATTACCATTAAACAAACAAATTAATGAAACACCAGATTGTAACATCACCAAAACTAGAGCAATGGTGAAGATTTTACAGATGTGCCAATTAATCGTTTGGGATAAATCTACATTGGCCCACAAGAGGTCATAACTACGAAATATATTCGTGACAATCAATATTTTTGGTGGAGCCATGATTCTATTTTCAGACTTTTCCATATTTAATAATTATTCCCCAATTAACTACTGCGGACGAACTAAACGCCTAAGACGCTCCAATTGGAAAATAACATGCGAGTGTTTTTGCAACAAGATTAAATTGCAATTGTGTTTTCGAAGCAGTTATTAGATATTGGAAATGGTGGAGTCGCTATTGACACCTCGACGGGATTCATTTCATTACCCAGAGTTCTATTACTTAACAGACTCGAAAGAGGAGCTTATTGAACTTTGATACATTATTGTAGTTTAAGGCGGTACGAAGTTCGACGGGTCAGCTAGTATAATATAATTTGTTAATAATATAAATAATAAATAAATAATAAAATTACTTTATTCAATTTTAAAACTAATAATATGCAGCTTCGCGCTAGTCTACTGGACCGCCTACTGTACCATATTTTTTTGCGTTACAAATAAACAGGAATTCACTCCGAAGGAGTGTAAATGGACTGATCTTCTGCTATAGCACACGTTTCTTCTGTTTTTCAATCAGCGAGGCTATAAACGAGGTTATAAATTTGTTTTTATTTTGACTATAGCAATTTTCACGATATAACACCACAGGAAGGCCTTCAGAGCATTCATTTAGGCGCTTTATTACTGAATTAAGGCTGCAGAAATGATTTCTGCTGTTGGCTTGATAATAGACATTTACGGGAGAATATCACTTACTGATTCAACAGGCTTTAACACTGCGATCAAGCAGGCAAGGGGAAATCTGATTATTTTCTCGAGAGTACACTGCGAATGAATGAATAGCGTAACACAAAAAGGAGAGATGCCATGCGATCCTGGTAGCCATCGGCACTGTCCTGATTTCGGGTCAGACAGTGTCAAATAGGTCACTTGGCATAAGCGCGCGCGCAACCAAGCTACCCATGGTAAATAAGCGACTGGAAGAGAAAACCAAACATAGAAGCTTCAAAGTAGAAAATCGATGAATATAAGGACATGGAACGTCAGAGGTCTTCTCAAAACTGGAAAAATTCACATAGTAGAGCAAGAGATAATAAGGCAAAATGTTAATATATATGGTCTAGCAGAAACACACTAGAGAGATCAATGACATTTTAAAACAAAAAACCACACTATCTATTGACATCAAAATAGAATGTGTGTTTATTTAATCTTAACTAATTATTCTGTCAACGTCCGAGTATGTGAGGAAGCAGACATTTGTTTAATATAACTTCTCTGCTTATGTAGGTATCGTATTTCCCAATATTGTTTAACCTTCCAGTTCTCACGCATGGTGCAGGAGACCGGCTGAAGACGGATTAGAGCCTTAGAGCGGTATATGCCACTGCTCAATACTTACTAGAGCAGTGGTATATACTGTTCTGATGAGACAATTTATTGTAAGTACTCGAATGTTTCAGCACATTCATATATCTTAGTTAGATTTTAGCAATGGGAGATTATGAACACAGGCAAGCTCCTATTTCTAGTTTTTAGCCCCAGCTGGTCTATGACACGGAGGCAACTAAACCTATACAAAACTCTAGTATCACTATCCGAAGGTTAAGCAAACTGTTTATAATTAATCATATTAGATAATGTTTACAAATCTGCTGATGACAATACAAAATATAAAATTTTAACTACAATTACCTTTTAAACCATTACTCTCATCAGTTTGTACAATTAAAATCTCTTCGTTTGGTAAATGTGCATAATTGTGTTCTGCAATTAAAAAATTTCATAAAATAGTAATAATTGCTATCTTTTAAATACTTACCACAATGGGGTATCTCAAATGATTGAAGCATGTGTAGATTGTGCATCTCTACTTGTTGAAGGACTTTCAACTAAAACAAAAAGTTAATATAATAGTTTATACCATGATTCACTTCAAGTAAAATAATTTTTATTAATTGCATATCAGGGTTACTTACTTTCTGTTACATTTGCTTCTGCACACAACATTGAAATACTTATGGGATGTACATTAGAAGAGGAATCTAAAATCAATCAGTTATTTGTTCTCGGGAATTGCATTTGGATACAATCTATGACTCTAGAAGACTGCAGAAGCAAACTTATCTTGAAAGTGCCTGTGGCATATTCATTCTGTTTTAAAAACTAGAGGAATTCATCATATCTAAATTAGGATTTTTTATAACACTAAGTCACTTCCTAAATCGTATATCTTTATCAGGATTTAGAAAGGCATGTCTAACTGTTGACGAATTGGTACATTGTACGATACAACGTTTATTGTGAAAAACCATATTTAACTAATTATTATTAATCTGCAAAATACTATTTGAACGCCACGAACATTTAAAACACAGACTACTGAGGTAAGTGATTTGTAATTTAGAAACTGATTTGAGGTTAATGCTAACAATAACCTAGAGATATTAAACCACGATTAGTTTGATTTCTTTGCAATTTGCAATAATAACCATCAAATCAAACAATAGACTGACAGTTAGCAATTGACAATTATAATTTTTATTTTTGTTCTAAACCTAAACTGCAGAGTATAGTGACATTAAAATATTTGTATCGGTACTAGAAGTGACATTTACCAAATCAGGCGTAAAATTGAAAATTTCTTTACGGCATTCATCTTGTCAAACTTCAACATTTCTAACCAGTTCTGTCAGAAATAAGTTCTATTTTGTGGTTCTGATCATGCTGTATTTAAATGCAATCAATTTCTTGCAGAATCATCTCAAAAACGTTTTGACTTTGCTAAACAGAAAAAATGTTGTATAAACTGCTTGTCTAAAACTCATGTTACGGTCAAATGCCTTTCATCTAGAATATGTACACATTATAATAAAAAACTGATGATACTGCTCTTCACTTTAATAATTTCAATGCGAATAATCATTCTTCTTCTTCTCCTAACGAGGTTGCTAGTTTATCTAACGATCCCATGCTTTCTATTTCCGCCTTATCAAATACTTTGACAAATAATGTCTTGCCAGTTACAGCTACAATCTATGTTCTCGATCGTCTTGGTAAAGCCTTGGGAGTTTAGAAGAGCCTTATTAGACAGTGCGTCTGAAGCTGGCTTCATTAGTAAAGAATGCGCAGACAAATTAAGTGTCCCTAGATTCAATGTGACTTTATCGATATAGGGTCTTGCTAGAATATGTAGCAAGTTCTGCTAGAATGTGCAGTTTCTACTAATGATTCTGAGCAATTGGTTGCGACATTAAAACAATTCTGGGCTATCGAGGAAGTACAAGAAGTTAGATCTTATTCTCCGGAAGACTCGTTCTGTGAGAAGCTATATTCTCATACTACTTATAGAAATACCGAGGACAGATTTGTAGTAACTCTGCCTTTCAAAAACGAAATACCTTCTTTTGATGACACAAAACGTTTAGCTTTACAAAGATTTAGTTCTTTAAAGCGCAGATTTGCCAAAAATTATTCAACAAAGATTCAATATTCGAATTTCATCAAAAGTTTCATACATAATAATTATCTAAATTCTATTCAGCCAAGTACGGCAATAAATAGTGCTTATTATCTACCACATAATTGTATCTGAAAGGAGTCCAGTATCACTCCACTGCGCGTTGTGTTTGATGCCTCCGCACACGCCTCTAACTTTCCGTCTTTAAACGATACCTTATATCTAATTCCAAAATGACAAAATGATCTTGTAAATCTATTGCTTAAATTCAGGTTTCATATATATGTCTTCACTGCAGATATTAAATCCATGTTTATACTGATTCTTATCGCTCCTGAGCAAAAAAGATTTCAAAGAATACTTTGGCGTTTTTCGGAACAGAAATCTATTGCTGAATACGAACTTACTCGGGTTACTTTCGATGTGTCTAGCTTACCATATCGTGCTAGACAGGTAACTGGACTTACCTGTGGCCTCATCTATACTCCTAAATGATACTTACATAGATGATGTGGTGATAGGAAAGGATTCTTTACAAAGTAGTGTTCTTGCTATAAAAGAATTAGTATCTTTATTGAAACGTGGTGGATTTGAGTTACGAAAATGGGCAAGTAATGCACCTCAAATATTCTCTGTAGCTAATATTCTCTTAAGCCAAATAGCTTGCATATTCGATCCTTATGGTATTCTTAATCCTGTCACTTTGATAGCGAAGACTATTATTCAGCGTCTTGGGCTACTTGATTTAGATTGGGATGCAATTCCACCTTTGGAAATTACTTTAAGGTGGGAACAATTCAAATTAAATTGCCTATACTGTCTAAGTTTTCCATACCTCGTCATATTCCTTTAAATGAATTGTTTTCTAAGAGCTTCATGGGTTTTGTGACGCCTCTTTACTTGAATCTTCTGCTGTTACATACCTTCGTGTTTGTTATGATACAGGATTCATCAAAACTTATTTTCTTTTAGCCCGAACAAAAGTATCTCCTACCAGGGTACAAACTATTTCTCGTCTTAAGCTCAATGCAACAGTAATTCTAAGTAAATTAATATCTTATATACTGCAAACTCTCACTATCCCGTTTAGTAGAATTTACGCATGATCAGATTCGATTATTGTCCTTCGTTGGATTAATTCACCGACTGTTTTGTGTAAAATGTAGAGGTCGCTGGTTAAATGAAATTAGAATAATAATGAAGAAAAAATGCAATATTTTGACTGTAAATAAATAAGCGAAAATAGCAAATATTAATTGTGAATAAATTACGAAAATTAGCTGGCTTTTACTCATTGCTGTTTTCTGTACAAAGCGTAGACTTACCTTTTGAAATATTGGTGAATTAATTATTGAAGCAGGCAGTAGAATAGTACCACGTCACGACGTTAGCGGGCGCCCGGCACCGAGGATCAAAAGAGATAAACTAGATGCGTTTCGTTTGCTGTCTTGGTGTCTTGAAATGACCAGAAAACCCTCTGGCCGTTCCTAGGTGGTGTATGGGACACGTGCTCCCCTATAAATCAGCGCTATTGTATGGCGCTTTTGAATGGCGATAACCTAACTTAATGGTAACTGAAATATGATACTTCACAGCGGTTTCTGTGAGAAGACTTTCAGGAGCAAAGTAATGCAACTAATCAACTAATTAGATTAGTGCAACAAAGATATCTGAAGGAAATACAAGTTAAAGGTAATACTGTCAAATTCAAATATCTGAAAAAATTAAATCCCTTCTTTAATTCACATGATCTTCCAAGAGTGGGTGGAAGACAGCCAGTCAGAATTTGCGTATGACAAGGGCTTTCCTCTTCTTTTACCTTCCAAAGGTAATTTTATCAAAGTGCTTATTTCGGAAGTTCATATTATACATCTATATGCAGGCATTCAAGGTTCGCACATGACCTTGTCACAAAACTTTTGGATAATTTAATCTAAACGTGTTATTCGTAGTGTTCTTTCAAAATGTGTTTCCTGTTGGAGACTAAAACCTTATAATTATCAACCTTATAAGTATCAAGGCCAAACCATTTTCTTGCGTTGGCGTCAACTTTAGATGTCCTTTTGTGATACGACCCAATAAGCTTAAAAATTCTAAATTAACGAAAGCCTATATTTACTTATTTGTATGCTTTGCCACTAAGGCTTGCACCTAGAATTGGTATCTGAACTTAGTACCGAGGCATTTTTAGGCTCATTCAGACGTTTTGTAGCACGTCGAGGACGTTGCTCTGTTATCTATTCTGATTGCGGAAAAAATTTTGTAGGTGCAAATCCTTTTTAGAAGACATTAAGTCACATTTTGGTAAAAACGACGTCATTACATGACATTTAAATCCTCCTGTAGCTGTCCATTTTGGTGGATTATTTAAAGCCGATATAAAAAGCGTAAAAACACATGTGTCTAGAGTCAATAGGCGAACACGTTTTAACCTATGAAGAATTTAATACATTATTCATACAAATAGGGGCTGTCTTAAATAGTCGTTCTTTATGTCCTCTCAGTAATAATCCAAATGATTTTTTAGTGTTAACACCTGAACATTTTCTTACACTAGAGCCTTTAAAAATAATTCGCGATCTGGATTACAGTGATGTTCATTTAAATAGACTAAGTCATTGGCAATTGCTGCAACGATTACATGCAGACTTTTGGCGAAGACGGAGCAGAGAATATTTATATACTCTTCATCAACGCACGAAGTGGCATAAAAATGAGGGTACTCCTTATATAGGTACACTCGTACTGTACGTAATGAGACCAAGCCTCCCTTCAATGGCAAATGGGTCGAATTAAAACTTTAATTTTCGGTCAAAATGATATTGTGCTCGTAGCTATCGTATAAACCGCGAAATGTGAACTTAACCGACCTTTGGTGATGCTATGCCCTCTGTCATACATTAACTAAAAATGCAAATATGCATTTTAATGGTTGGAATGTTACGCTCCTCCAGACATATTCTTATTTTTTTTTTATTAAGTTATTTTTATTATTTTATTTTATATTTAATTATTTACTTAACTTGTGTGTTTGTCTTCTGTGTATATACGTAAACTAATACGGTCCTATACACATCGCCCCTGTGGTACTTAAGGGAGGCGGACTACATGTACTTCAGTCTTGTATAAACCAACGCGATAAACACTCCAGTTTTGTGTAAAACCACCACCCAAATGCCCCCTGGCCCAGTGCACTGTGGAAGAAGCAAAAGTGTTAATTAAACATCACAGGTACCGTAATTTCATTTGCATACACACTTCTTCTTCTTCTAATGGCGCTACAACCCTTTGTGAGTCTTGGCCTGCTTAACAATGTTCTTCCATTCTGCTCTGTCGGATACTTTCCTTCACCACTGCCTGATGTTCATGGTTTTAAGATCCCTCTCTACGTCGTCTATCCATCTTTTACGGGGCCTTCCTCTTGTTCTGTTTCCTTGGGGCTTCCATCTCTGGACTACTTTTACAGCTCGATTATCTGGCATTCTTTCTAGGTGACCAAGCCAGTTTAGTCTTTGTAACTTTACAAATCTGACAATATCTGCGCTCTGCATTAGTTCATCCAGCTCGTGGTTCATTTTAATTCTCCACGAACCATCGCTGCATTGGGTTGGTCCAAATATCTTTCTTAGTATTTTGCGCTCAAATATTCTCAGTTGATTTTCATCAGTGGTTGAGAGGGTCCACGTTTCACATCCATATGTGACCACTGGTCTAATTACTGTTTTGTAGATTCTCAGCTTAGACTCATGATTTAGTAACTTACTTTTCATTAAGTCTTTGTATGCATAAAAGCACTTATTACCGCTAAGAATCCGTGCTTGTATTTCTTGACTGATGTTGTTGTTGTCATTTAATATTGAGCCTAGGTAGGGAAAAGTGGTGGCATATTTGTAGGTATGGTTGTCTACCTTCAGATTCTCATATTCGTTCGATTTTGTGCACTCCATATATTTTGTTTTGCTTTCATTTATATATAGACCAAACGTAGCAGCCTCTCGTTTCAGTTCTATAACTTTTTCGCTTAACCTTTTGTTGCGGCTCATTATGGCAACATCATCCGCATATGCGCATATTTGCATTGATCTTGTATTAATACAGCCGTTTGCATTTGCATACACACACAATATTGAAATTAGTTGATAAATTTTACATTTAACTTATTTTTATATAAAAATAATACCTGTACCTAATACTTTGGACAAATGTTAATTCTCATAATTAAAAATACAATTTGTATACCTGTATTTATATTAATCTCCCAACATTATAATTATCTATTTCCCAATATCCGTTCCTAAATTACTCATAGACCGTCGGATTTCAATACGACGTTCGACCATGATTTTATTCCTTATGCCTTTTTGTGTACTGAAAATGTCATATTAGATCAACAAAAAAAAATGAAATTTAGTTTTCACGCCATGGCATTATGTCTTTTTTTACACGTTCCTTATCCTGAAAACTAACAAACTTTCAAGTAGCATGAATGAGAAAAATCACGGGCATTGACTTATTTTAACAGTAGTTAACAAATCAATACTACTCTATCGATTCGTAAAATGGATTAATGGAGAAAATTTTTTACAAAAGAAAATTTTGTTTCCGGAACAAAAATTCAATTTTCATGAAAAGTTCCCCAGGAAACCACACAGTTTTCACATATTGCACTCTCCTTGATTTTATCTTTCAGTACTCTCAAAAGCACAAGGGATAGAATCGTGGACGAACTTCGTCGGAAATCCGACGGTCTATTATCGTAATATATCTATACAAATTGCAATTTACATTTCTTCTACATATGTAAATATTTTTAAATAACCCGATTCTTAGATTACCAATATAACATTACCACAGATAATCTCATTTAATATAGGTATCATGTATACACTTATACCCCTCCCACATATTTGATTGTCCATTATTGAATGAGCCATATAACCTAATAACAACTTGTTGCTTATACATTTTCGCAGAATTTTTAAAATAATTTTTTTTTGAAAACGATTGTTGGAGTGAAAATTTAATTAAAAATGTAATTTCCATTAAAATCAATTGGCTTAATCCCATCTAAACATAATATTTATCTTTTACGATCTTTGTTTTTTGTATAAATTGAAAGATAATGTTTCGTTAGATAAATTTGCAATGGGACGGTGTTGAACCAAAGAATAGTTTGTGATTTATAAGTCTTGTTACTGTTTATGTTAGCCGAAGAACCACATTTGAAAACCATCGGGTACAACATTAGTTTGTTCCATAAGAACAAACGCCTTATATCCCCATTTGTGGGGTTTTTGCGAATTATATTGTTTTATAACTGAACGCGCTTTTGTTAGAATTATCTGCTCATTTATGGTTAAAAATTCCTCTTTCGAAACTTTGAGTAACTGATTCATTAGTTTATTTACTAGCGGTCGGATTTTAAAAAGTTTATCAGGACCAGGATTGGCAGCAATAGCATCGTTATTGTTCGCAAAATATAAAAAACATTTTATTTCTTCCCATCTATTGCATGTCATAACGTCTGATATCAATCAATGATTCAGGCTGGAGTTTGAATGATTGAGGCAATTGCACTATTGACATAAATACAGGTTCCTAAGAACTGTTCCAGCTCATTTTCAGAAAGTTTCAAAAGTTTTTGAGGTCTTTTTTCCACTGAATATAATATAGTTTGACAAACTATATCTTTAATCATCTTATTTGTTAAAAAAAATTTTTAAAATGCGTAACGGGAATCCGCTTGTTGCAACTCAGGTGGCAGGTCAGTAGAACCGAGAAATCTTATATCATCATCTGATGTTACCAAATTTCCTTCTTTCCAAGTTAGATGATTTTTATTTCTATTCTTTATTAGATTACGTCGTAATTCGTCCAAAAAAATATCATCTTCGCTATCCGAACTGCTTTCTAAATCCGTTTCAGGGATAATAATATCTGATTAATTATTATCTATTATATCATCTTCATAGTATGACTCTGGGGCTAATAAAATAGGGGAAATATCAGCATCTGATAGCCCTTCGTCTTGGGCTATCATGTATCTATGGACATACAATCTGGTATGTCCACTACCACAAGAGATTCACCATAAAACTTTTTTGGATCTATTATCTAAAATAAAAAATAATATTACCTAGTTCAGAACGCATATTGTGCCAAATATGAAAGAGAGTGTTGCACGGCAGTGCATATTGTGGCATATATAGCACAAGCATATTTTTGATCAAAAAATACCAAAATACGTGAAAATACTTATAGATATTCTTTCTTGAAGGTCTATCCTTGATGTTGTGTTTTTTGTACAAAAATATTCAGTAGAAACTTCGATAATTGAATATAAAATTGCACAATTCTTATGAACAGCTGTCAGACCGCGGCCATTTGCAAATTTTCATAAAAGTTCACCTTGCTGCATGAGATGGCGCTTTATTGCGAAATATGTGCTTTATATGGACATTTCATGCATAAATACTTCCAAATAAGATTCGATCTCTAACGGTTAGGTATAAAACTAAGTTTTGTACAATATATGACTCACTATGCAGTAAGGGGTTGAATTGTTTGTAGATATCAGCAGAATTAATTATGTTAGGATTGTTAGTTTACAAAAAATAAAATATTGTTTTGTGTGTTTCGTTTGATGATTAAGTAAACAATATTTGTGTATTCATAATGTGATTATTTAACGAGCGACAATGCTGGCCGAAGAGAAATCCCATATTACACAAATTGCCAAATAAAATAATATGCCAACCGTAAATCTCGGAATATTTACTAATAATCATGTGTGTATCTCGTAGCACTGACCATACCACCTCTGTTAGCTAAATTGTTAGGCATTGACCGTCAAAGGTATCGAAATTGAGTTTCTACTAAGCCTAGGGGAAATACGTTATCAATCCTGAAATAAATGCACTGAACTAGACGTCACTGAAACGATAATAATTGAAGTTTGATATAACAAAATTTCGATAAACAGAAGAAAATTTCTAAATCTTGTGTGTTTCATAAATGAAAAGGTTTCTGCAATAATTTATGAATTTGTTTTATTAATTTTTTGCATATTTGACATTAGGCACTAATTTATTGTCCATTCTTGATATCATCGTTTGGTTCGACTAAACATAGTCCCTCTAGTATTTAGTCAAACGAGTACGTGCACTGCTTTTCTATTGCCATATAAACTTAGCCACAACTAAAGAGGTGGTAAATTCATGGGGCAAATACAACGGTTTTGTTACATTTTTGACCGAATTTAGTTAGTTGACTAGTTGATTATTTAGTTAGTACTTTCACGTGAGACTGAGATATCAACATATGGATTAACAGTGATTAAGGTAGCTCATGCAACCCTATTTCTTTCTTATACATAGTTAATATATCTAGGGATTTTATCTTGTAAGTTACTCCATTCGACTTTTTCAGCACTAAGCTTGTAACGAAATATTTTGCCTACCATAGAAGTATTAATACAAGGGGTAGAAAATTGAGGGAAGAGAAACTATGGGGGTGGAGAAGGGTAAGCAAAATAATCGCTACTTGTGCGAACGGGCACTCAGGCTTTGGTAGGAGAGCTGGGGTCGTGGATAAGTAAAAGACAAGAGGGTTTGGATTGGGGCAACTACAGAAAAATGAAATAAAGGGTCATAAATCTCTTGGAACAAACAAAAACAAAACGAAACAGGAAACACCTCAAGAAATTTAATATAGGGCGCCACTTGAGGTGCCTAATTATACCTATTACAACCAGCTAGTTGTAACTGGAGATATAATTATCAGAGATGCAAAACATTCAAAATATTTTTCAAATTAAACTCAAAAAGGGTTAGTTAAAAAAATAAACAAATGTTAAGAAACAAAATTTAACATTTATTTTTGTGTCACCACAAACAGTTACAAAACATAGAGAACATAAAAACACTATATTAATAGTCACAATTAAAAAAAAATACAAAAAAAACTTACAATTGTTAATGGGCGACAATTTGTAGCAGAAATAAATTATTACAAATAAAAAAAATATCTTTTTAAGTGAAACTATGCATAGTGGTTAACCTTCTTTAAAAAACAAAAACAAAATCTCAAATATGATTAGGTATTTATCAAATGTCAAAAATAGTGCTAACTGTCATAGGTTAATACTAAATTTAAAACAAAACTGAACAAATAAAATGACAGCTAAAAGTCAAACCATAAAATTTACAACTTTAAATATTACAATTTTTTTGTATGAAAGCAATTATTACGTTTATTTAAAAAATTTCTGCTTTACTTTTAAAATCTGATCACAAAAAAAAGTTACCTGAGTTTCACTGTATAACTTTCAATAACTGGAACAAAAAACTACATCTTCAAACTGTAAAAAAAATATCCCTAAATGGCTGCTTAGGACATTGAGGTTTGAGGTGGAAACTGGCACATTGGATACACCATGTAAACGCTTCTTAAAAACTGGACAATGGAAATGTTGATATGTTTATAAATACATTACTTGAGTAAAATACCACTTCTCTAACATATTTGTCGGTTTTCTTTTTGACCGACCTCTAAAACGTCTTCATTCTTCCGTTACCTCTGTCAACCTCATCAACTGCACTTAAAACTCAACACTGCTACTATACTGCACATTTTTGCATGACAAAAGACGAAAAAAATAAAAAAAACATTACGAATTAAAAGAAAAATTCGGACTAACACCGAAACCACTGCCTCTAACAGCGGCTCCACTGAGAGTGACGAAATTATCTAAAAAAATTGCTCACATCAGTTAGAATAAACAAACCACTTTGGGTATAAACTAAACACAACGGAAATTAAGACGTAAATTAATTTGAAAACGCAATATCAGGCGGTTTGAACAAAGAAATATCGAAGAATTTGCGCCTGTGACATAAATAAACAATAAAATGATTCATTATCGACGGCGGCGGCCTAAAACGAACGAAAGATTATATTGGTTATAAATTGAAGGATACGAACTAAGAAACATTGAAAAAATTCTTCGTTATTATAATGCATATATAAGGGGATTTCAATTAACACATATACGAGGGGATTCCAATAAATTTCAAATGCTACAAGCTTATACTAATTCCGTAACTGTTTCTGAATTATGTGCCATAAAAGGTGTTCTTGTAACTTTTTTGGCTAATTTGTTCGCATTTTCATTTCTCCCCACCCCACTATAACCGGGAAACCATAAGGGTAACTAAATTTTGCTTGCTTAGTTCATTTAATTTCCTTAAGAAATGCCATACGACTTTGTAGCTGATTGTTCATCTCTTCTGGCTAATTCGTCCGGATTATCGCATAACCATCGAACGACCCATCAGAAACGGTGGGTGCCAATGGGTAACAATATCTGCATGGGTAACAACTCTGAAAGTTGGGAGCCAATGTAGAACAATAAAACTCACAACTTTGTTTGAGAGCCAATTTTAGGCTTCGTCTAGCTCAGTCTCTCACGTGTAAGAACGTTTTATCTTAAAAGTAAATCTAAAGAATGACTTGGCTGAGACCAAGATATTAAGTAATCATATTTATCATACATAAAAAATATGAAATTGAAATTTTAATATTATATTAAAATCAAAGCAAATTTTGCCTAAAGCTTTACAAGAATTGTAAAATAATATTTATGGCTTCATGTGGTTGACAGGAAAACTTGCTGGTAGCTTTTGATGTTAGTTGGATGAAGTTTAGCTGAATGAGTAGACTGTAAGTTGATGGAGATGCCGGGATCGAGCCCGTTGTAATTTTAAGCAGCTATTGAGTTCTGTATAATATCTGCTATGCTGCTGCAGCTGTCATCCCATGTGTGGTACACCACGAGGCTTCAGGAAGTTCCACCCAGCAACTGGAATAAGAAAAATTTATTACGACCAAAAAATCTAAAATAATAAAATCTTATGTTAGCACCATCATACTTTTGAAATATTTCCTTGCCATATAAAGATCACAAATAATTACAATATTAAATAGCAAATTGGCATGGATAAAATGAATTTAATCATTAAAAGAATTAGTTAAATTATATTAAAGATACTAATTGCATATGGGACGAAATACAAGGTTTAAGAAACATGTGCAGTGGAGGATATATATGTATAAAAATAAGTCAAATATGACATCATAAAAAGACTCTGAATATTGATTAAATATTAAATATAATTTACTCTTAGAAAAAGATTTAGTATATAAATGAATTTTCAATCCAAGCATGCCTTTTTATAGATGAAGGATATTTCCCTTTATATTGAATTATCCCTACTTCTGCATTGAAGTAAAACTGCAGTGAACCAAAACACTGCAAACAAACCCCTGTATCCCACACAAACTGGAATTGGTCTGGGAAGACCATCTAACATAAATGGACAATTCTTGGGAAGTTGAACACTGATTCGGACTTCGGATTATCCTGGATCATAAAAAACTGCAATCTTTAAAACTCGGCCACTCCATTTCTTCTTTAAACCATGTGGACCTCTCAAATGGTTGGAAACGCCGTCTTACAAATCTCCCACATCGGGCACAAGACAACTAATCGGTGATTAACTCAACAAAAACTGCCAAATAGCATTTTGAGCCCAAATTCATCTCTCAACTTAAAAAAAATTTGTCCGCTTTTGAAGGCTACACGCTGAAAGCTATCTGTTCCAAAAATCAATCTCCTCTTAACTGTTTTTCCACTAACTGTTCAGTAACTAATTTCCGATAATAAAAATCCAATAACGAATAACGAATTTGAAGAAAATCCGGACTAAACAATGAAACCGACTCCTATCGTGGCTCATCGTAGAGTGACATCATTCGCCCAACATAGTATAAACAAAGCATAAACGGAAATATTCTTGTTGATTTGATGCGCAAAATCTCTAATAGGCGGAATAAACATCAAAAGAAATACATATGTGCTAATATAAACGAAACTAAAAATGTTATATTATATTATCAATCTCAGCGACGCGAAAAGATTGAGAATATTTTTCGGTGTTTTAACAATATACGAAAATCGAAATGCTACAAGATGAACTTGATCTTTTGATTAAGTTCATCTTTAAATGAACGAAAATGGTACAAGAAAGTTTAAGGTCGGCAAAAGATCCAATAGAACCGTTGTCTATTAACCGAAATTTGACCGAGTTTTTGTAGGAAATTTTACACAATAGATGAATTTGATAAAATTATAATAAAATAACTTATAAGGTTTAACAAGAATTGAATAGAATTGAATATATTCCAAAAGAAATATTTCAGCAAAA
This sequence comes from Diabrotica undecimpunctata, assembly GCF_040954645.1. NCBI lineage: Eukaryota > Metazoa > Arthropoda > Insecta > Coleoptera > Chrysomelidae > Diabrotica > Diabrotica undecimpunctata. The sequence goes on from NC_092810.1 coordinate 76,595,851, forward strand.
CAAAAAAGAAATCAATTTTTTCATAAATCCTAATAATTTCATTAGTAAATAATACATAAAACTGGGTAGGATTTATGTAATAATAGATCATTAGTTCTTATGTATACTATTTATTAAATTCATTCGATTAGATTACATTTTTTAATTTATATGCTCCAGATTTGTATTTATTTAATGTTTAGGAAGCTGTATGAGCCCAGCAGTAGGTGAACAACTTGTAGTACCATCAGGGCTACCTAGAAGTTTAGACGCCGGTAATCGAGCTGTAAAAGTAGGCCATCTCTGGACTACTTTTACAGCTCGATTATCTGGCATTCTTTCTAGGTGACCAAGCCAGTTTAGTCTTTCTAACTTTACAAATCTGACAATATCTGCGCTCTGCATTAGTTCATCCAGCTCGTGGTTCATTTTAATTCTCCACGAACCATCGCTGCATTGGGTTGGTCCAAATATCTTCCTTAGTATTTTGCGCTCAAATATTCTCAGTTGATTTTCATCAGTGGTTGAGAGGGTCCACGTTTCACATCCATATGTGACCACTGGTCTAATTACTGTTTTGTAGATTCTCAGCTTAGACTCATGATTTAGTAACTTACTTTTTATTAAGTCTTTGTATGCATAAAAGCACTTATTACCGCTAAGAATCCGTGCTTGTATTTCTTGACTGATGTTGTTGTTGTCATTTATTATTGAGCCTAGGTAGGGAAAAGTGGAGGCATATTTGTAGGTATGGTTGTCTACCTTCAGATTCTCATATTCGTTCGATTTTGTGCACTCCATATATTTTGTTTTGCTTTCATTTATATATAGACCAAACGTAGCAGCCTCTCGTTTCAGTTCTATAACTTTTTCGCTTAACCTTTTGTTGCGGCTCATTATGGCAACACCATCCGCATATGCGCATATTTGCATTGATCTTGTATTAATACAGCCGTTTGCATTTGAGTAGAAAGGGATGCGCTTCACCCCACTTTGACCTCCTTTGACCTCGCACTCTCGACGCAGTTCCTCGCGCCTTTCGATAGTCCACGTGACCTTGGCGGAGTGACGTCACAAGCACCGTCCGCGCACTGGTCACATCCCGCGATGACGTCCCGACAAGTCCTAACTTGTTTTTTACGCTAGACACCTTTTTTAAGTTTAGTAATTAGTTATTTTTAATATGAATTAATTTACATATTATTTTTGTATTTCAACTATCTATAAGACAATTTTAATCCAAATTATTAAATAAAAAATTCTAACGTGTGTAGGACTCGAACCAGGGACCAGCAGCACCAAAGGTACACACGCTAGCCACACAGCTAGGTAACCAATTGATATAAGTAGGTAATAATGGATATAAAAAAAAGAACGCAACGACGAAAGGTCTGAAACGGCATGAACTGTACGCGCCATCTCTTTCGCGCATGAGGCATTGAACGCTAGAGGATCGACCAGCTTGAACCGTAGGCGCAACCGTTTCGCGCATTATATACTTAGGTGTTTTACGAGGGGTCGAACATGTGCATATAATAATAATGGTACCGTTCAACATAGTGTAAAATGGTATAGACGTAAAGCCATTTAACGTAATACTGATATAAAAGGTTTACATTGTATAAATCAAGAGTTTAATACTAAAAGCTTTAACTGCGTTTTGCGAAATTTCCACATACGTCATCAGAAGAGGAGAGAGATGCAGAAACAAATTGATAAAAATGTAAAAAGAATGTTGATTATTAATTCAATATTACTTGTTAAAGTTGGCCGTGATACGTCTCCATACCCCGCACCAAAGCACACCTTTAAGCTACATAACCGTTTAACATAATCTGACAATAATATGTGTATATAAAAAATACCACAAGGGATTGCGCATATTGAATATTCGAAAAAAATTGTAAAAAAAATCAAGTATATCACTAAAGGTAAATACTATATAAGAACATCGATATACAACAATATTGAAGTTGAGACGATAAATGGTACCTATTAAATTACCAATGTTAGTTTTCTAAATACATACGGCATTCTTCACCCATAGTCACGTCTTACTCAACCGGCTGCCAAACACTTAATGATTTGAAAAATTGATGCGGATCTATATAAAGTGTTGATTAAATACATCGATAAACTGATCTAAAGATTTTTACCAAAAGGTAAACATCTCTAACGCGCTCCAACGCATGTCTAAAATATACTGCCAACCACGTTATATTAATATACTTAAAACGTAGTTTCAACGCTTAAACATCAGACGTATAGCAGAAGCAATTTAACTTATATCAGACGTATACCAGACGCAGAATAACGAAGGACATCACAACTACGGTGGTATGGACACGTCTAAAGAATGAGCGACAACAGAATAACAAAAAATAATATATTGGACACCACAGGAAAGACGGAAATGTAGGTCACCAACTACTATAGATAAATATATAAATCTCATCTGAGCAGTCATTATAAGTATCCTCGGAACAGTAACTCACAACTATGACTATTGGTATACGATAACGTTTTATTGCATACTCAATTTTATCTACAACAATTACTATTTTACAACGATATTCAGATATAATTAAATCATAACGAGGACTAACAAACGGATGTTTACCATTCTTCCAATATGTTCAAACAACTAACGTATATTACTCGACATAGATATGAGTTGGCTGATCACAAACCGATAAGGACCTAAACGTTCTCTAAAAGCCACATCTGAACGACCACTACTAAACACAAATCTCCACTGAACGTACAATTCGACAAGAGTCTCCGCTGAACACTCACTAATACACACAGATCTCATCTGAACGTATAATTAGTCAAGAGTCTTATCTACATATCCACTACTATACATAAATCTCCAAGATGACTATTTTTCGATTTGTTGCATATTATATTTTATCTACAACAATTACCATTTTACAATGATATTCAGATATAATCCAATTATGACGAAAACTAACCAACGAATGATTACCATCCATAAATTATGTTCAAACAAACTAACGTGCTAAAAGACCATTACATTATATCTTCGTTGTTATTTATCTGATTTTGACGCACAAGACGTTAACTGAAAGGCGAAAGGAAAGCGTAAATATTTGCATACTATAGTTTATCTACGACGAGCAAGTAATTTATTGTTTTAAAGTGGATAATAAACATTGGCCTCTGTAAGAATATATGTTGGTCATAGACGGTTCTTCGATAGCCATCAGGCAACAATTTTCCCTGATCATGTTAATAAAACATACGGAATGCACTGTATATACCTAACCCTAGTTGACAGCGCACTTTGCAGGTCCCGTCTCACGATCAACTAATAGGTTTAAGTACAACTCCCTTCGTGAAGGTACACAGGCGTGAATCCGTGAAGGAAAATGTCGACCATCCTTTTTATACTCCGTAAAGGACCATCAAATATTCAACGTTAAGATATTTCAGGTATATTAACAAAGAAAAATTAAATTAAGTACATTTTTAGAGTATATAGTTATAGAGTATATATAGTTTTAGAGTATATACTTTGGATGTGAAAATTGAAAGTAAATATATTTTGTTATATAAAAGAAAAACTCAGCCATCGAGTAAAAACATGACTACCACAATACGCTACGGTAATTTTAAGACAGAAATGCTGTATATAAAATGTATAAAATATCTGATATAGAAACATGTAACACAGAGAGCATGGACATTAATGATAGAAAATGTATAAAATACCTAACATAGAAACACTGCTCTACATGAAATGATAGAAAATGTATAAAATATCTGACATAGAAACACGTAAGGCAGAAAACATGGATAATAATGAGAGAAAATGTATAAAATATCTGGCATAGAAACACGTAAGAATGAAAGCATGGACAATAATGGTGTAAAATGTATAAAATATCTGACATAGGAACACTGCTGTACATAAAATGACAGAAAATGTGTAAAATATGACATAGAAACACGTAAGGCAGAAAACATGGATAATAACGATAGAAAATGTATAAAATATCTAACATAGAAACACGTAAGACAGAAATGCTGTACATAAAATGTGTAAAATATCTGACATAGAAACACGTAAGGCAAAAAGCATGGGTAATAATGACCGAAAATGTATAAAATATCTAACACAGAAACACGTAAGACAGAAATGCTGCACATAGAATGATAGAAAATGTGTAAAATATCCGAAATACAAACGCGTAAGGCAGAAAGCATGGACAATAATGATAGAAAATGTATAAAATATAACTGCTGTACATAAAATGATAGAAAATATCTGACATAGAAACACGTAAGGCAAAAAGTATGGATAATAATGATAGAAAATGTATAAAATATCTGACATAGAAACACGTAAGGCAGAAAGCATGGAAAATAATGATAGAAAATGTATAAAATATCTGACATAGAAACACGTACGACAGAAATGCTATACATAAAATGATAGAAAATGTGTAAAATATCTATCATAGAAACATATAAGGGAGAAAGCATGGACAATAATGATTGAAAATGTATAAAATATCTGACATAGAAACACAGAGCAGAAATGCTATACATAAAATGATGGAAAACGTATAAAATATCTGACGTAAAAACACGTAAGAAAGAAATGCTATACATAAAATGATAGACAATATGTAAAATATCTGACATAGAAACAAGTAAGACAGAAAACATGGATAATAATGATAGAAAATGTATAAAATATCTAACATAGAAACACGTAAGAGAGAAATGCTGTACATAAAAATGTATGAAATATCTGACATAAAAACACGTAAGAGAGAAAGCATGGACAATAATGATGGAAAATGTATAAAATATCGAATAAAAGTTGAGAAATACTCGCAAGGATGATAGAAAGTGTGTAAAATATCTGCCATAGAATCACGTAAGGCAGAAAGCATAGATAATAATAAAAAAATGTATAAAATGTTTAACATAAAAAAACGTAACACAGAAATGCTGTACATAAAATGATAGAAAATGTGTAAAATATCTGACATAGTAGCACGTAAGGCAGAAGGCATGGACAATAATGATAGAAAGTGTATAAAATATCAAACATAGAAACACTAGTGTACATAAAATGATAAAAAATATCTGACATAGAAATACGTAAGGCAGAAAGCATGGACAATAATGATGGAAAATGTATAAAATGTCGAATAAAAATAGAGAAATACTCGCGAGGATGATAGAAAGTGTGTAAAATATCTGCCATAGAATCACGTAAGGCAGAAATCATAGATAATAATAAAAAAAATGTATAAAATGTTTAACATAAAAAAACGTAAGACAGAAATGCTGTATATAAAATGATAGAAAATGTGTAAAATATCTGACATAGTAGCACGTAAGGCAGAAGGCATGGACAATAATGATAGAAAGTGTATAAAATATCAAACATAGAAACACTAGTGTACATAAAATGATAAAAAATATCTGACATAGAAATACTTAAGGCAGAAAGCATGGATAATAATGATAGAAAATGTATTAAATATCTGACATAGAAACACGTAGGACAGAAAAGCTGTACATAAAATGATGGAAAATGTGTAAAATATCTAACATATAAACACGTAAGGCAGAAAGCATGAACAATATTGATTTAAAATGTATAAAATATCTGACATAGGAACACTGCTGTACATAAAATGACAGAAAATGTGTAAAATATGACATAGAAACACGTAAGGCAGAAAACATGGATAACAACGATAGAAAATGTATAAAATATCTAACATAGAAACACGTAAGACAGAAATGCTGTACATAAAATGTGTAAAATATCTGACATAGAAACACGTAAGGCAAAAAGCATGGGTAATAATGACAGAAAATGTATAAAATATCTAACACAGAAACACGTAAGACAGAAATGCTGCACATAGAATGATAGAAAATGTGTAAAATATCCGAAATACAAACGCGTAAGGCAGAAAGCATGGACAATAATGATAGAAAATGTATAAAATATAACTGCTGTACATAAAATGATAGAAAATATCTGACATAGAAACACGTGAAGGCAAAAAGTATGGATAATAATGATAGAAAATGTATAAAATATCTGACATAGAAACACGTAAGGCAGAAAGCATGGAAAATAATGATAGAAAATGTATAAAATATCTGACATAGAAACACGTACGACAGAAATGCTATACATAAAATGATAGAAAATGTGTAAAATATCTATCATAGAAACATATAAGGGAGAAAGCATGGACAATAATGATTGAAAATGTATAAAATATCTGACATAGAAACACAGAGCAGAAATGCTATACATAAAATGATGGAAAACGTATAAAATATCTGACGTAAAAACACGTAAGAAAGAAATGCTATACATAAAATGATAGACAATATGTAAAATATCTGACATAGAAACAAGTAAGACAGAAAACATGGATAATAATGATAGAAAATGTATAAAATATCTAACATAGAAACACGTAAGAGAGAAATGCTGTACATAAAAATGTATGAAATATCTGACATAAAAACACGTAAGAGAGAAAGCATGGACAATAATGATGGAAAATGTATAAAATATCGAATAAAAGTTGAGAAATACTCGCAAGGATGATAGAAAGTGTGTAAAATATCTGCCATAGAATCACGTAAGGCAGAAAGCATAGATAATAATAAAAAAATGTATAAAATGTTTAACATAAAAAAACGTAAGACAGAAATGCTGTACATAAAATGATAGAAAATGTGTAAAATATCTGACATAGTAGCACGTAAGGCAGAAGGCATGGACAATAATGATAGAAAGTGTATAAAATATCAAACATAGAAACACTAGTGTACATAAAATGATAAAAAATATCTGACATAGAAATACGTAAGGCAGAAAGCATGGACAATAATGATGGAAAATGTATAAAATGTCGGATAAAAATAGAGAAATACTCGCAAGGATGATAGAAAGTGTGTAAAATATCTGCCATAGAATCACGTAAGGCAGAAAGCATAGATAATAATAAAAAAAATGTATAAAATGTTTAACATAAAAAAACGTAAGACAGAAATGCTGTATATAAAATGATAGAAAATGTGTAAAATATCTGACATAGTAGCACGTAAGGCAGAAGGCATGGACAATAATGATAGAAAGTGTATAAAATATCAAACATAGAAACACTAGTGTACATAAAATGATAAAAAATATCTGACATAGAAATACGTAAGGCAGAAAGCATGGATAATAATGATAGAAAATGTATTAAATATCTGACATAGAAACACGTAGGACAGAAAAGCTGTGCATAAAATGATGGAAAATGTGTAAAATATCTAACATATAAACACGTAAGGCAGAAAGCATGAACAATATTGATTTAAAATGTATAAAATATCTGACATACAAACACGTAAGGCAGAAAGCATGGATAGTAATGAACGATTTACATGTAAAATTTGCTGAATAGAGAATAATTATATATCGAAATATGCAGAGTCTAACATATTATTCAATTGACAGCAATGAGCATAGATGTAAACAACAAAAAAATCTTTATTATCCCCATCACAAACATCGCTAACACTGAATATTACCAACAGGCAAAGGTCTACTCGAATTGTGTTACAATGAAAAAAGGAATGTTTATATGTAAAAACAAATCGACGTCGGCATATTGTAAGGTTACTCTAGAGTTCAAATACGACAAAAAAAAATGATTATTGCTGTAATACAGATGCTAGGAAATAAATAAAAGTAATGTTTAAAGTATTTGTTTTTCTTTGTTTATAACTCAGTTGTTGAAATGACCTATTGTAAATACGAAGAAAATGTTCTAATAAAATACCTGCGGAAACACTTTACAACAATATTTTTAACAAACTATGGTGTGTACAAAAATATTATTCAGCAAAAGAGTGAGAATTTTAAACGCAATACAAGAAAATTAAACTTTATTTACAAATAATATTGCATGTTTTAAATAATGCAAAAGTAAATTAACAATATGACAAACTTAGAATGATGGTGTATAAAATCAAATACGACCCTCTAAAATATATATAATAGTACTCACTTTTTAATTTTTATTTGTAGCACAAACACCAAACGAACACGCTATCACAAAGGTTAACTGCACACTGCGAGTATAAAAATGTATTCGTTCATTAAATAGGCGGGCTGGTATAACGTAACTCGACTGGAAATTATCGAGAATTGCAAGCTGAAGCCTGTTTGTACGCACGTGCACCGGGTATTATGTTGCGAACTTCTCGATGTTTTTTGTCACGAAAATAGCGATTGGAATTCAATTACATCCGGTGACGTCAGATAGCAAACTACACATTTTCTTTATAATATAATATTTCGAGGAATTATTATGATGTATGAAAACTTTTATTAGTAATTATACCGGGGGCAATTAAAAATTATAAAGTAAAACTAATTTTAGCGTTATTAATGAATATATAGTAACATACGAGATATATAACACTACGGATATTATTATATATGCTGTAATATACATGTTAATTTATTGATATGAAGAAGGCCTCTGACTAAGCATTAAATAAACAAACCGCCAAATCCATACATACGACACATCCAAGGACAGTAGGATGATATTATGAATATGTTGAGATATAAAAATTGGAGACTGCTAACATACTATATTGGTTATTCATGAAAGTATAGCGACATATGTGACATCATATAATACAATGGACGGCAGTAGACACACTATAAGGTAAATTTGTATTTATTGACCTAAAGAAGGCGTCTGACGCAGTAAAAAACAAACAGCCAGCCGAATCCTAACATGTGACACATCAAATGAAAGCGGAAGATTTAACGAATATACTAAGATAGAAAAACAAAACATATTGAATACTAAAAAGGCATTATACACTATATTTGCTATTAATGAACTTATAGCGACATACGTCATACAATATGATGCTATGGATGATAATAGACACACTATAATATCAATTTACATTTATTGACCTAAAGAAGGCGTCTGACACACTAAAACAAACATCTAGTCGAAACCTAACATGTGACACATCAAATGAAAGGGAAAGAGCTAACAAATATATTATGATAGAAAAACAAAACATGACCACTAATGAAAGGGCACGATACACCATTTTTAATAATAATAAAATTATAGTGAAATACGTTATATAATAGGGTACTACTGATGGTAATAGATTTATCCTATAAGACAAATTTTAATTTATTGACTCGAAGAAGACCTATGACTGAGTATAAAATAAAGTGATAATTAAGCGTTGAAAAAGCGATGAAAAGCAATCACTTTTCATCATTTTACACCGTAAATGTAAAATACACCCATTTTACATGTAAATCTTTCATTACTATCCATGCTTTCTGCCTTACGTGATTGTATGTCAGATATTTTATACATTTTAAATTAATATTGTTCATGCTTTCTGCCTTACGTGTTTCTATGTTAGATATTTTACACATTTTCCATCACATCATTTTATGTACAGCTTTTCTGTCCTACGTGTTTCTATGTCAGATATTTAATACATTTTCTATCATTATTATCCATTCTTTCTGCCTTACGTATTTCTATGTCAGATATTTTTTATCATTTTATGTACACTAGTGTTTCTATGTTTGATATTTTATACACTTTCTATCATTATTGTCCATGCCTTCTGCCTTACGTGCTACTATGTCAGATATTTTACACATTTTCTATCATTTTATATACAGCATTTCTGTCTTACGTTTTTTTATGTTAAACATTTTATACATTTTTTTTATTATCTATGCTTTCTGCCTTACGTGATTCTATGGCAGATATTTTACACACTTTCTATCATCCTTGCGAGTATTTCTCAATTTTTATTCGACATTTTATACATTTTCCATCATTATTGTCCATGCTTTCTGCCTTACGTGTTTCTATGTCAGATATTTTTTATCATTTTATGTACACTAGTGTTTCTATGTTTAATATTTTATACACTTTCTATCATTATTGTCCATGCCTTCTGCCTTACGTGCTACTATGTCAGATATTTTACACATTTTCTATCATTTTATGTACAGCATTTCTGTCTTACGTTTTTTTATGTTAAACATTTTATACATTTTTTGATTATTATCTATGCTTTCTGCCTTACGTGATTCTATGGCAGATATTTTACACACTTTTTATCATCCTTGCGAGTATTTCTCAACTTTTATTCGATATTTTATACATTTTCCATCATTATTGTCCATGCTTTCTCTCTTACGTGTTTTTATGTCAGATATTTCATACATTTTTATGTACAGCATTTCTCTCTTACGTGTTTCTATGTTAGATATTTTATACATTTTCTATCATTATTATCCATGTTTTCTGTCTTACTTGTTTCTATGTCAGATATTTTACATATTGTCTATCATTTTATGTATAGCATTTCTGCCCTACGTGTTTCTATGTCAGATATTTTATACATTTTCAATCATTATTGTCCATGCTCTCTCCCTTAAGTGTTTCTATGACAGATATTTTACACATTTTCTATCATTTTATGTATAGCATTTCTTTCTTACGTGTTTTTACGTCAGATATTTTATACGTTTTCCATCATTTTATATATAGCATTTCTGCTCTATGTGTTTCTATGTCAGATATTTTATACATTTTCAATCATTATTGTCCATGCTTTCTCCCTTATATGTTTCTATGATAGATATTTTACACATTTTCTATCATTTTATGTATAGCATTTCTGTCGTACGTGTTTCTATGTCAGATATTTTATACATTTTCTATCATTATTTTCCATGCTTTCTGCCTTACGTGTTTCTATGTCAGATATTTTATACATTTTCTATCATTATTATCCATACTTTTTGCCTTACGTGTTTCTATGTCAGATATTTTCTATCATTTTATGTACAGCAGTTATATTTTATACATTTTCTATCATTATTGTCCATGCTTTCTGCCTTACGCGTTTGTATTTCGGATATTTTACACATTTTCTATCATTCTATGTGCAGCATTTCTCTCTTACGTGTTTCTGTGTTAGATATTTTATACATTTTCTGTCATTATTACCCATGCTTTTTGCCTTACGTGTTTCTATGTCAGATATTTTACACATTTTATGTACAGCATTTCTGTCTTACGTGTTTCTATGTTAGATATTTTATACATTTTCTATCGTTATTATCCATGTTTTCTGCCTTACGTGTTTCTATGTCATATTTTACACATTTTCTGTCATTTTATGTACAGCAGTGTTCCTATGTCAGAAATTTTATACATTTTACACCATTATTGTCCATGCTTTCATTCTTACGTGTTTCTATGTCAGATATTTTATACATTTTTCTATCATTTTATGTACAGCTTTTCTGTCTTACGTGTTTCTATGTTAAATATTTTATACATTTTCTATCATTATTATCCATGCTTCCTGTCTTACATGTTTCTATGTCAGATATTTTATACATTTTTTATCATTTTATGTACAGCAGTGTTTCTATGTTAGATATTTTATAGATTTTCTATCATTATTATCCATGCTTTCTGCCTTACGTGATTCTATGTCAGATATTTTACACATTTTCTATCATTTTATGTACAGCATTTCTGTCTTACGTGTTTCTATGTTAGATATTTTATACATTTTCAATCATTATATTCCATGTTTTCTGCCTTACGTGTTTCTATGTCAGATATATTACACATTTTCTATTTTTTTATGTACAGCATTTCTTTCTTACGTGTTCCTATATAAGATATTTTATACATTTTTCATCATTATTATCCATGTTTTCTGCCTTACGTGTTTCTATGTCATATTTTCACATTTTCTGTTATTTTATGTACAGCAGTGTTCCTATGTCAGATATTTTATACATTTTACACCATTATTGTCCATGCTTTCATTCTTACGTGTTTCTATGTCAGATACTTTATACATTTTTCTATCATTTTATGTACAGCTTTTCTGTCTTACGTGTTTCTATGTCAAATATTTTATACATTTTCCATCAATATTGTTCATGTCTTCTGCCTTAGGTGTTGCTATGTCAGATTTTTTATACATTTTCATTCATTATTGTCTATGCTTTCTGCGTTATGTGTTTCTATGATAGATATTTCACACATTTTCTGTCATTTTATGTAAAGCATTTCTGTCTTACGTGTTTCTATGTTAGATATTTTATACATTTTCTATCATTATTATCCATACTTTCTGCCTTACGTGTTTCTATGTCAGATATTTTATACATTTTCTATCATTTTATGTACAGCAGTGTTTCTATGTTAGATATTTTATACATTTTCTATAATTATTATCCATGCTTTCTGCCTTACGTTTCTATGTAAGATATTTTACACATTTTCTATCATTTTATGTACAGCATTTCTGTCTTATGTGTTTCTATGTTAGATATTTTATACATTTTCTATCATTATTATCCATGTTTTCTACCTTACGTGTTTCTATGTCAGATATATTACACATTTTCTATCATTTTATGTACAGCAGTATTCCTATGTCAGATATTTTATAGATTTTACACCATTATTGTCCATGCTTTCATTCTTACGTGTTTCTATGTCAGATATTTTATACATTTTCTATCATTTTATGTACAGCATTTCTTTCTTACGTGTTCCTATATAAGATATTTTATACATTTTCCATCATTATTGTCGATGCTTTCTCTCTTACGTGTTTCTATGCCAGATATTTTATACATTTTCTCTCATTATTATCCATGTTTTCTGCCTTACGTGTTTCTATGTCAGATATTTTATACATTTTCTATCATTTCATGTAGAGCAGTGTTTCTATGTTAGGTATTTTATACATTTTCTATCATTAATGTCCATGCTCTCTGTGTTACATGTTTCTATATCAGATATTTTATACATTTTATATACAGCATTTCTGTCTTAAAATTACCGTAGCGTATTGTGGTAGTCATGTTTTTACTCGATGGCTGAGTTTTTCTTTTATATAACAAAATATATTTACTTTCAATTTTCACATCCAAAGTATATACTCTAAAACTATATATACTCTATAACTATATACTCTAAAAATGTACTTAATTTAATTTTTCTTTGTTAATATACCTGAAATATCTTAACGTTGAATATTTGATGGTCCTTTACGGAGTATAAAAAGGATGGTCGACATTTTCCTTCACGGATTCACGCCTGTGTACCTTCACGAAGGGAGTTGTACTTAAACCTATTAGTTGATCGTGAGACGGGACCTGCAAAGTGCGCTGTCAACTAGGGTTAGGTATATACAGTGCATTCCGTATGTTTTATTAACATGATCAGGGGAAATTGTTGCCTGATGGCTATCGAAGAACCGTCTATGACCAACATATATTCTTACAGAGGCCAATGTTTATTATCCACTTTAAAACAATAAATTACTTGCTCGTCGTAGATAAACTATAGTATGCAAATATTTACGCTTTCCTTTCGCCTTTCAGTTAACGTCTTGTGCGTCAAAATCAGATAAATAACAACGAAGATATAATGTAATGGTCTTTTAGCACGTTAGTTTGTTTGAATATAATTTATGGATGGTAATCATTCGTTGGTTAGTTTTCGTCATAATTGGATTATATCTGAATATCATTGTAAAATGGTAATTGTTGTAGATAAAATATAATATGCAACAAATCGAAAAATAGTCATCTTGGAGATTTATGTATAGTAGTGGATATGTAGATAAGACTCTTGACTAATTATACGTTCAGATGAGATGTGTGTGTATTAGTGAGTGTTCAGCGGAGACTATTGTCGAATTGTACGTTCAGTGGAGATTTGTGTTTAGTAGTGGTCGTTCAGATGTGGCTTGTAGAGAACGTTTAGGTCCTTATCGGTTTGTGATCAGCCAACTCATATCTATGTCGAGTAATATACGTTAGTTGTTTGAACATACTGGAAGAATGGTAAACATCCGTTTGTTAGTCCTCGTTATGATTTAATTATATCTGAATATCGTTGTAAAATAGTAATTGTTGTAGATAAAATTGAGTATGCAATAAAACGTTATCGTATACCAATAGTCATAGTTGTGAGTTACTGTTCCGAGGATACTTATAATGACTGCTCAGATGAGATTTATATATTTATCTATAGTAGTTGGTGACCTACATTTCCGTCTTTCCTGTGGTGTCCAATATAATACTTTTTGTTATTCTGTTGTCGCTCATTCTTTAGACGTGTCCATACCACCGTAGTTGTGATGTCCTTCGTTATTCTGCGTCTGGTATACGTCTGATATAAGTTAAATTGCTTCTGCTATACGTCTGATGTTTAAGCGTTGAAACTACGTTTTAAGTATATTAATATAACGTGGTTGGCAGTATATTTTAGACATGCGTTGGAGCGCGTTAGAGATGTTTACGTTTTGGTAAAAATCTTTAGATCAGTTTATCGATGTATTTAATCAACACTTTATATAGATCCGCATCAATTTTTCAAATCATTAAGTGTTTGGCAGCCGGTTGAGTAAGACGTGACTATGGGTGAAGAATGCCGTATGTATTTAGAAAACTAACATTGGTAATTTAATAGGTACCATTTATCGTCTTAACTTCAATATTGTTGTATATCGATGTTCTTATATAGTATTTACCTTTAGTGATATACTTGATTTTTTTTACAATTTTTTGCGAATATTCAATATGCGCAATCCCTTGTGGTGTTTTTTATATACACATATTATTGTCAGATTATGTTAAACGGTTATGTAGCTTAGAGATGTGCTTTGGTGCGGGGTATGGAGACGTATCACGGCCAACTTTAACAAGTAATATTGAATTAATAATCAACATTCTTTTTACATTTTTATCAATTTGTTTCTGCATCTCTCTCCTCTTCTGATGACGTATGTGGAAATTTCGCAAAACGCAGTTAAAGCTTTTAGTATTAAACTCTTGATTTATACAATGTAAACCTTTTATATCAGTATTACGTTAAATGGCTTTACGTCTATACCATTTTACACTATGTTGAACGGTACCATTATTATTATATGCACATGTTCGACCCCTCGTAAAACACCTAAGTATATAATGCGCGAAACGGTTGCGCCTACGGTTCAAGCTGGTCGATCCTCTAGCGTTCAATGCCTCATGCGCGAAAGCGATGGCGCGTACAGTTCATGCCGTTTCAGACCTTTCGTCGTTGCGTTCTTTTTTTTATATCCATTATTACCTACTTATATCAATTGGTTACCTAGCTGTGTGGCTAGCGTGTGTACCTTTGGTGCTGCTGGTCCCTGGTTCGAGTCCTACACACGTTAGAATTTTTTATTTTATAATTTGGATTAAATAATTGTCTTATAGATAGTTGAAATACAAAAATAATATGTAAATTAATTCATATTAAAAATAACTAATTACTAAACTTAAAAAAGGTGTCTAGCGTAAAAAACAAGTTAGGACTTGTCGGTGACGTCATCGCGGGATGTGACCAGTGCGCGGACGGTGCTTGTGACGTCACTCCGCCAAGGTCACGTGGACTATCGAGAGGCGCGAGGAACTGCGTCGAGAGTGCGGGGTCAAAGGAGGTCAAAGTGGGGTGAAGCGCATCCCTTTCTACTCATTTGCATACACACACAATATTGAAATTAGTTGATAAATTTTACATTTAACTTATTTTTATATAAAAATAATACCTGTACCTAATACTTTGGACAAATGTTAATTCTCATAATTAAAAATACAATTTGTATACCTGTATTTATATTAATCTCCCAACATTATAATTATCTATTTCCCAATATCCGTTTCTAAATTACTCATAGACCGTCGGATTTCAATACGACGTTCGACCATGATTTTATTCCTTATGCCTTTTTGTGTACTGAAAATGTCATATTAGATCAACAAAAAAAAATGAAATTTAGTTTTCACGCCATGGCATTATGTCTTTTTTTACACGTTCCTTATCCTGAAAACTAACAAACTTTCAAGTAGCATGAATGAGAAAAATCACGGGCATTGACTTATTTTAACAATAGTTAACAAATCAATACTACTCTATCGATTCGTAAAATGGATTAATAAAAATTTTTTACAAAAGAAAATTTTGTTTCCGGAACAAAAATTCAATTTTCATGAAAAGTTCCCCAGGAAACCACACAGTTTTCACATATTGCACTCTCCTTGATTTTATCTTTCAATACTCTCAAAAGCACAAGGGATAGAATCGTGGACGAACTTCGTCGGAAATCCGACGGTCTATTATCGTAATATATCTATACAAATTGCAATTTACATTTCTTTTACATATGTAAATCTTTTTAAATAACCCGATTCTTAGATTACCAATATAACATTACCACAGATAATCTCATTTAATATAGGTATCATGTATACACTTATACCCCTCCCACATATTTGATTGTTCATTATTGAATGAGCCATATAACCTAATAACAACTTGTTGCTTATACATTTTCGCAGAATTTTTAAAATAATTTTTTTTTTGAAAACAATTGTTGGAGTGAAAATTTAATTAAAAATGTAATTTCCATTAAAATCAATTGGCTTAATCCCATCTAAACATAATATTTATCTTTTACGATCTTTGTTTTTTGTATAAATTGAAAGATAATGTTTCGTTAGATAAATTTGCAATGGGACGGTGTTGAACCAAAGAATAGTTTGTGATTTATAAGTCTTGTTACTGTTTATGTTAGCCGAAGAACCACATTTGAAAACCATCGGGTACAACATTAGTTTGTTCCATAAGAACAAACGCCTTATATCCCCATTTGTGGGGTTTTTGCGAATTATATTGTTTTATAACTGAACGCGCTTGTGTTAGAATTATCTGCTCATTTATGGCTAAAAATTCCTCTTTCGAAACTTTGAGTAACTGATTCATTAGTTTATTTACTAGCGGTCGGATTTTAAAAAGTTTATCAGGACCAGGATTGGCAGCAATAGCATCGTTATTGTTCGCAAAATATAAAAAACATTTTATTTCTTCCCATCTATTGCATGTCATAACGTCTGATATCAATCAATGATTCAGGCTGGAGTTTGAATGATTGAGGCAATTGCACTATTGACATATAAATACAGGTTCCTAAGAACTGTTCCAGCTCATTTTCAGAAAGTTTCAAAAGTTTTTGAGGTCTTTTTTCCATTGAATATAATATAGTTTGACAAACTATATCTTTAATCATCTTATTTGTTAAAAAAAATTTTAAAATGCGTAAGGGGAATCCGCTTGTTGCAACTCAGGTGGCAGGTCAGTAGAACCGAGAAATCTTATATCATCATCTGATGTTACCAAATTTCCTTCTTTCCAAGTTAGATGATTTTTATTTCTATTCTTTATTAGATTACGTCGTAATTCGTCCAAAGAAATATCATCTTCGCTATCCGAACTGCTTTCTAAATCCGTTTCAGGGATAATAATATCTGATTAATTATTATCTATTATATCATCTTCATAGTCTGACTCTGGGGCTAATAAAATAGGGGAAATATCAGCATCTGATAGCCCTTCGTCTTGGGCTATCATGTATCTATGGACATACAATCTGGTATGTCCACTACCACAAGAGATTCACCATAAAACTTTTTTGGATCTATTATCTAAAATAAAAAATAATATTACCTAGTTCAGAACGCATATTGTGCCAAATATGAAAGAGAGTGTTGCACGGCAGTGCATATTGTGGCATATATAGCACAAGCATATTTTTGATCAAAAAATACCAAAATACGTGAAAATACTTATAGATATTCTTTCTTGAAGGTCTATCCTTGATGTTGTGTTTTTTGTACAAAAATATTCAGTAGAAACTTCGATAATTGAATATAAAATTGCACAATTCTTATGAACAGCTGTCAGACCGCGGCCATTTGCAAATTTTCATAAAAGTTCACCTTGCTGCATGAGATGGCGCTTTATTGCGAAATATGTGCTTTATATGGACATTTCATGCATAAATACTTCCAAATAAGATTCGATCTCTAACGGTTAGGTATAAAACTAAGTATTGTACAATATATGACTCACTACGCAGTAAGGGGTTGAATTGTTTGTAGATGTTACGTCCCTCCACATATTCTCAGTTTTTATTAATAATTTTTATTATTTTATTTTTATATTTTAATTCTTTACTTAACGTGTGTGTATGTTTTGTCATCGTAAATTAATACGGACCTGTACAGCCCCCCCTAGTCTTAAGGGAGCAAGCTACGGGCGACACGCATATTTTTCAATCTTAGTTTAGATATAGTCCTGTATAAATCGTCGCGCTAAACACTCCAGTATTTTAACCTGACAACGTGACCTTGTGAGATTTTGTTCCCGAATCGCCCAGTGCACTGAGGAAGAAGAAGAAGTATCCATCAACATCACAGGTACCGTAATTTGATTGCATACACACATAGTATTTATATTAATTGATAAATTTACATATAACTTATTTTCATATTAAAACTAAACCAGCACCTATATAAAAACAATTATGAGTGAGTGCTTCTCTTATAGAACTTAATCTCCAGTCATTGGTCCTTCGAGCCGGATTAAAATTAGTTTAAATAATTTATTCAATTAAAAACGTGATCAAATTATATAAATTTTTAAATATTTGGGCAAAAGTTTCTTATCAAAGGTCGTTTAAAATCATTGAAAATTCCACAGCGGTACATAAATTCCACAGCGGTAGACATCTGGCAACGGATGCGATAATCCCAAACGAGGTTTCTACCTGACCCATTGTTAAAATCGAAGTACAGCCGTTGAAACTTTCCAAAACACGTTCAATTTCTGTTACAATCTACAATTTAGAATTCTTTAAATACAAGGGGTTTATATGATTATATATTTATTTTATATAACTTAGGAAATTAAAAAAAAAAACGCAATATTAATTGAACACTACTGGTTTTAAAAATATTTTATGCGTATATTTCTAGTTACAATTAAATAAATATATATTGATTTTGTTTAAATAATACTTGGAGTGTTTTTTTGTTTGCTCGATTATACATACTCATATATAATAAATATTTATTCTTACTGATACTTATTGAGTTTCATAACTTTAAAAGTATTACATATATTACATATACGAGTACATATTGAATTTATTGAGATCATTCTTTAAAGGTTCTTTGTGTTACATAAATTTCTTTTTCTATATCTACAATAATGTCTTCCAGAAGTTCAAATAGAATTGTTCGTTTGCGTGCATTGAGAAACGTTGACATTTGTAAGATTAAACAAATGGAAAAGCTCGCAGATGAAGTGTTGGTTGATGCTTCATTAGTTCCAGGGTTTCTCTTTGCTGCAAAAGATTATGAAGCTATCAATACTAGCTTCAATAATCAGCATACTGAATTAATTAATTTAATTGCTGTCGAGGAAGACGCAAATTTGGATACGGAAGAAATAATTAGGTTTGAATTTGCCAATAGTATTAATAAAATAGCTTCTCTTTATTTTAAACATAATTCTTTATTAAACAATACTTCTAGTGGAACTCAAAATGTGTTCGCTGATCCACAAATCAAATCAAAACGTAACGTAAATCTTCCTAAACTGAATTTAAGTATATTTGCGGGCGAGATTACAGATTTCCCCACATTTATCGATTTATATAATGCTCTTGTACATAATAATTCTGATCTTTCTAATATAGAGAAGTTTAGTTATCTTCTGCAATCACTTAAGGGAGTACCTTACAATTTAATTAAAAGCATTAAGCTGCAAGATTCTAATTATATAATTGCTTACAACACCTTAATTGATCGCTATGAAGGTAAACGAGACTTATCTAAAGCATTATGGAAAAATATTCAAAATGCCAGTGTGGTTAAAACTGATGATCCTGTTTCACTTAGAAAATTATTAGATATTTTCAATGAAAACTTAGCCTCTTTAGAAAAATTACTTTTTTCTCCCTCTCAATGGGACTTTATTCTAATGAATTTACTGATGGACAAATTGGATGTAGAAACAGTTAGAGCTTTCGAATTACACTTTGCTTCAAAAAATGTACCTTCCTATGAGGAAGTTTATAAGTTCGCATTGCAGCGTTGCACTTCATTGGAGTCATATAAAAGACAAGTCAGCAAAAATGTTAAATCTACTAATTCAGATACTTCTAATAACGTAAGGTATTCATCTCGTCAAACTTCTACATTTTTGACCAGTTCTGTCAAAAATAAGTGTCTATTTTGTTTTTCGGATCATGCTTTATTTAAATGCAATCAATTTCTTGCTGAATCACCTCAAAAACGTTTTGACTTTGCTAAACAGAATAAATGTTGTATAAACTGCTTGTCTAAAACTCATGTTACGATCAAATGCCCTTCATCCAAAAGATGTACACATTGTAATAAAAAACATCATACTTCTCTTCACTTTGATAATCTCAATGCGAATGATTCTTCTTCTTCTTCTTCTCACAACGAGGTTGCTAGTTCATCTAACGATCCTATGCCTTCTGTTTCCGCCTTATCAAATACTTTGACAAATAATGTCTTGCTAGCTACAGCTACAATCTATGTTCTCGATCGTTTTGGTAAAGCCTTGGAAGTTAGAGCCTTATTAGACAGTGCGTCTCAAGCTAACTTCATTAGTAAAGAATGTGCAGACAAATTAAGTCTCCCTAAATTCAATGCGGCTTTATCGATACAAGGTCTTGATAGAATGTGCACCCCAGCCAAATCAGGCGTAAAATTGAATATTTCTTCGTCTTATGACATAAACTTTCATTGCGAGATAGATGCAATAATTCTTCCTCAAATCTGTCAAAATATGCCAACTGTTCCAATTTCTTTAGACAACTTGCCGTATCTTCAACATTTAAGGTTGGCTGATAAAATGGCAAATATTCCAGGTAAAGTTGATGTTCTATTAGGAGCAAATATCTTTCCTTACATCTTAATAGGAGGAATTATTAAAACCCGTAATGATCAGCTTTCAGCTCTTGAAACAAGTTTCGGTTATGTTTTGATGGGAAATATTCCACCTACAAATATAACAAATATTCATTCCTTTTTTGCGTCATTTTCTGCTAATGATTCTGAGCAATTAGATGCGACATTAAAACAATTCTGGGCCATTGAGGAAGTACCAGAAGTTAAATCTTATTCTCCGGAAGACTCATTCTGTGAGAAGCTATATACTCATACCACTTATAGAAATTCCGAGGGCAGATTTGTAGTAAAGCTGCCTTTCAAAAACGAAATACCTTCTTTTGGCGACACAAAACGTTTAGCCTTACAAAGATTTAGTTCTTTAGAGCGCAGATTTGCCAAAAATGAATCACTTAAGATTCAATATTCAAGCTTTATCAAAAGTTTCATAGATAATCTTTATTTAAATCCTATTCAGCCAAGTACGGCAATAAATAATGCTTATTATCTACCACACCATTGTATTTACAAGGAGTCAAGTACTACTCCATTGCGCGTTGTGTTTGATGCTTCCGCACACGCCCCTAACTTTCCGTCTTTAAACGATACGTTATATTCAGGTCCAAAATTACAAAATGATCTTGTAAATTTATTGCTTAAATTCAGGTTTCATAAATATGTCTTTACTGCAGATATTAAATCCATGTTTACTCAGATTCTTATCGCTCCTGAGCAACAAAGATTTCAAAGAATACTTTGGCGTTTTTCGGAACAGGAATCTATTGCTGAATACGAACTTACTCGGGTTACTTTCGGTGTGTCTAGCTCACCATATCTTGCAATTCGTACTCTACAGCAGCTAGCACTCGAGGAACCGGACTTACCTGTAGCCTCATCTATACTCCTAAAAGATACTTACGTAGACGATGTGGTGACAGGAAAGGATTCTTTAGAAAATAGTGTTCTTGCTATAAAAGAATTAATATCTTTATTGAAACGTGGTGGATTTGAGTTACGAAAATGGGCAAGTAATGCCCCTCAGTTATTCTCTCTCGCTAATATTCCTTTGGATCATATTCTGCAACAGTCTTTTTCATTTGACTTAGATCAATCTTCGTTGAAGGTATTAGGACTTGGATGGAATCCATCATCTGATGATTTCTTTTACAAAATTTTACCTCTTCAAGCTTCCTGTACAAAGCGAAATCTCTTATCCCAAATAGCTCGCATATTCGATCCTTACGGTATTCTTAATCCTGTCACTTTGATATTGAAGACTATTATTCAACGTCTTTGGCTACTTAATTTAGATTGGGATGCAACTCCACCTTTGGAAATTACTTCAAGGTGGGAACAATTTAAAATTGAACTGCCTATACTGTCTAAGTTTACTATACCTCGTCATATTTCTTTAAATGCAATTATTTCCTGTGAGCTTCATGGCTTTTGCGACGCTTCTTTACGTGGATCTTCTGCTGTTACATACCTTCGTGTGTGTTATGATACAGGAGTCATCAAAACTTATTTTCTTTTAGCCCGAACAAAGGTATCTCCTACCAGGGTACAAACTATTCCTCGTCTCGAGCTCAATGCAGCAGTAATTCTTAGTAAATTATTATCTTATATACTGCAGACTCTCACTATACAGTTTAGTAGAATTTTTACATACTCTTCATCAACGCTCGAAGTGGCATAAAAATGAGGGTAATCCTAATATAGGTACACTCGTACTAATACGTAATGAGACCAAGCCTCCCTTACAATGGCAAATGGGTCGAATTAAAACTTTAATTTTTGGTCAAGATGATATTGCTCGCGTAGCTATCGTACAAACCGCGAAAGGTGAACTTAGGCGACCTTTGGTTAAGCTATGCCCTTTGCCTTATATTGACTAAAAATGCAAATATGCATTTTGGTGGGTGGGAATGTTACGTCCCTCCACATATTCTCAGTTTTTATTAATAATTTTTATTATTTTATTTTTATATTTTAATTCTTTACTTAACGTGTGTGTATGTTTTGTCATCGTAAATTAATACGGACCTGTACAGCCCCCCCTAGTCTTAAGGGAGCAAGCTACGGGCGACACGCATATTTTTCAATCTTAGTTTAGATATATTCCTGTATAAATCGTCGCGCTAAACACTCCAGTATTTTAACCTGACAACGTGACCTTGTGAGATTTTGTTCCCGAATCGCCCAGTGCACTGAGGAAGAAGAAGAAGTATCCATCAACATCACAGGTACCGTAATTTGATTGCATACACACATAGTATTTATATTAATTGATAAATTTACATATAACTTATTTTCATATTAAAACTAAACCAGCACCTATATAAAAACAATTATGAGTGAGTGCTTCTCTTATAGAACTTAATCTCCAGTCAGTAGATATCAGCAGAATTAATTATGTTAGGATTGTTAGTTTACAAAAAATAAAATATCGTTTTGTGTGTTTCGTTTGATGATTAAGTAAACAATATTTGTGTATTCATCATGTGATTATTTAACGAGCGACAATGCTGGCCGAAGAGAAATCCCATATTACACAAATTGCCAAATAAAATAATATGTCAACCGTAAATCTCGGAATATTTACTAATAATCATGTGTGTATCTCGTAGCACTGACCATACCACCTCTGTTAGCTAAATTGTTAGGCATTGACCGTCAAAGGTATCGAAATTGAGCTTCTATTAAGCCTAGGGGAAATACGTTATCAATCCTGAAATAAATGCACTGAACTAGACGTCACTGAAACGATAATAATTGAAGTTTGATATAACAAAATTTCGATAAACAGAAGAAAATTTCTAAATCTTGTGTGTTTCATAAATGAAAAGGTTTCTGCAATAATTTATGAATTTGTTTTATTAATTTTTTGCATATTTGACATTAGGCACTAATTTATTGTCCATTCTTGATATCATCGTTTGGTTCGACTAAACATAGTCCCTCTAGTATTTAGTCAAACGAGTACGTGCACTGCTTTTCTATTGCCATATAAACTTAGCCACAACTAAAGAGGTGGTAAATTCATGGGGCAAATACAACGGTTTTGTTACATTTTTGACCGAATTTAGTTAGTTGATTAGTTGATTATTTAGTTAGTACTTTCACGTGAGACTGAGATATCAACATATGGATTAACAGTGATTAGGGTAGCTCATGCAACCCTATTTCTTTCTTATACATAGTTAATATATCTAGGGATTTTATCTTGCAAGTTACTCCATTCGACTTTTTCAGCACTAAGCTTGTAACGAAATATTTTGCCTACCATAGAAGTATTAATACAAGGGGTAGAAAATTGAGTGAAGAGAAACTATGGGGGTGGAGAAGGGTAAGCAAAATAATCGCTACTTGTGCGAACGGGCACTCAGGCTTTGGTAGGAGAGCTGGGGTCGTGGATAAGTAAAAGACAAGAGGGTTTGGATTGGGGCAACTACAGAAAAATGAAATAAAGGGTCATAAATCTCTTGGAACAAACAAAAACAAAACGAAACAGGAAACACCTCAAGAAATTTAATATAGGGCGCCACTTGAGGTGCCTAATTATACCTATTACAACCAGCTAGTTGTAACTGGAGATATAATTATCAGAGATGCAAAACATTCAAAATATTTTTCAAATTAAACTCAAAAAGGGTTAGTTAAAAAATTAACAAATGTTAAGAAACAAAATTTAACATTTATTTTTGTGTCACCACAAACAGTTACAAAACATAGAGAACATAAAAACACTATATTAATAGTCACAATTAAAAAAATACAAAAAAAAACTTACAATTGTTAATGGGCGACAATTTGTAGCAGAAATAAATTATTACAAATAAAAAAAATATCTTTTTAAGTGAAACTATGCATAGTGGTTAACCTTCTTTAAAAAACAAAAACAAAATCTCAAATATGATTAGGTATTTACCAAATGTCAAAAATAGTGCTAACTGTCATAGGTTAATACTAAATTTAAAACAAAACTGAACAAATAAAATGACAGCTAAAAGTCAAACCATAAAATTTACAACTTTAAATATTACAATTTTTTTGTATGAAAGCAACTATTACGTTTATTTAAAAAATTTCTGCTTTACTTTTAAAATCTGATCACAAAAAAAAGTTACCTGAGTTTCACTGTATAACTTTCAATAACTGGAACAAAAAACTACATCTTCAAACTGTAAAAAAAAATATCCCTAAACGGCTGCTTAGGACATTGAGGTTTGAGGTGGAAACTGGCACATTGGATACACCATGTAAACGCTTCTTAAAAACTGGACAATGGAAATGTTGATATGTTTATAAATACATTACTTGAGTAAAATACCACTTCTCTAACATATTTGTCGGTTTTCTTTTTGACCGACCTCTAAAACGTCTTCATTCTTCCGTTACTTCTGTCAACCTCATCAACTGCACTTAAAACTCAACACTGCTACTATACTGCACATTTTTGCATGACAAAGGACGAAAAAAATAAAAAAAACATTACGAATTAAAAGAAAAATTCGGACTAACACCGAAACCACTGCCTCTAACAGCGGCTCCACTGAGAGTGACGAAATTATCTAAAAAAATTGCTCACATCAGTTAGAATAAACAAACCACTTTGGGTATAAACTAAACACAAAGGAAATTAAGAGGTAAATTAATTTGAAAACGCAATATCGGGCGGTTTGAACAAAGAAATATCGAAGAATTTGCGCCTGTGACATAAATAAACAATAAAATGATTCATTATCGACGGCGGCGGCCTAAAACGAACGAAAGATTATATTGGTTATAAATTGAAGGATACGAACTAAGAAACATTGAAAAAATTCTTCGTTGTTATAATGCATATATAAGGGGATTTCAATTAACACATATACGAGGGGATTCCAATAAATTTCAAATGCTACAAGCTTATACTAATTCCGTAACTGTTTCTGAATTATGTGCCATAAAAGGTGTTCTTGTAACTTTTTTGGCTAATTTGTTCGCATTTTCATTTCTCCCTACCCCACTATAACCGGGAAACCATAAGGGTAACTAAATTTTGCTTGCTTAGTTCATTTAATTTCCTTAAGAAATGCCATACGACTTTGTAGCTGATTGTTCATCTCTTCTGGCTAATTCGTCCGGATTATCGCATAACCATCGAACGACCCATCAGAAACGGTGGGTGCCAATGGGTAACAATATCTGCATGGGTAACAACTCTGAAAGTTGGGAGCCAATGTAGAACAATAAAACTCACAACTTTGTTTGAGAGCCAATTTTAGGCTTCGTCTAGCTCAGTCTCTCACGTGTAAGAACGTTTTATCTTAAAAGTAAATCTAAAGAATGACTTGGCTGGGACCAAGATATTAAGTAATCATATTTATCATACATAAAAAATATAAAATTGAAATTTTAATATTATATTAAAATCAAAGCAAATTTTGCCTAAAGCTTTACAAGAATTGTAAAATAATATTTATGGCTTCATGTGGTTGACAGGATAACTTGCTGGTAGCTTTTGATGTTAGTTGGATGAAGTTTAGCTGAATGAGTAGACTGTAAGTTGATGGAGATGCCGGGATCGAGCCCGTTGTAATTTTAAGCAGCTATTGAGTTCTGTATAATATCTGCTATGCTGCTGCAGCTGTCATCCCATGTGTGGTACACCACGAGGCTTCAGGAAGTACCACCCAGCAACTGGAATAAGAAAAATTTATTACGACCAAAAAATCTAAAATAATAAAATCTTATGTTAGCACCATCATACTTTTGAAATATTTCCTTGCCATATAAAGATCACAAATAATTACAATATTAAATAGCAAATTGGCATGGATAAAATGAATTTAATCATTAAAAGAATTAGTTAAATTATATTAAAGATACTAATTGCATATGGGACGAAATACAAGGTTTAAGAAACATGTGCAGTGGAGGATATATATGTATAAAAATAAGTCAAATATGACATCATAAAAAGACTCTGAATATTGATTAAATATTAAATATAATTTACTCTTAGAAAAAGATTTAGTATATAAATGAATTTTCAATCCAAGCATGCCTTTTTATAGATGAAGGATATTTCCCTTTATATTGAATTATCCCTACTTCTGCATTGAAGTAAAACTGCAGTGAACCAAAACACTGCAAACAAACCCCTGTATCCCACACAAACTGGAATTGGTCTGGGAAGACCATCTAACATAAATGGACAATTCTTGGGAAGTTGAACACTGATTCGGACTTCGGATTATCCTGGATCATAAAAAACTGCAATCTTTAAAACTCGGTCACTCCATTTCTTCTTTAAACCATGTGGACCTCTCAAATGGTTGGAAACGCCGTCTTACAAATCTCCCACATCGGGCACAAGACAACTAATCGGTGATTAACTCAACAAAAACTGCCAAATAGCATTTTGAGCCCAAATTCATCTCTCAATTTAAAAAAAAATTTGTCCGCTTTTGAAGGCTACACGCTGAAAGCTATCTGTTCCAAAAATCAATCTCCTCTTAACTGTAATAATAATAAAAATCCAATAACGAATAATGAATTTGAAGAAAATCCGGACTAAACAATGAAACCGACTCCTATCGTGGCTCATCGTAGAGTGACATCATTCGCCCAACATAGTATAAACAAAGCATAAACGGAAATATTCTTGTTGATTTGATGCGCAAAATCTCTAATAGGCGGAATAAACATCAAAAGAAATACATATGTGCTAATATAAACGAAACTAAAAATGTTATATTATATTATCAATCTCAGCGACGCGAAAAGATTGAGAATATTTTTCGGTGTTTTAACAATATACGAAAATCGAAATGCTACAAGATGAACTTGATCTTTTGATTAAGTTCATCTTTAAATGAACGAAAATGGTACAAGAAAGTTTAAGGTCGGCAAAAGATCCAATAGAACCGTTGTCTATTAACCGAAATTTGACTGAGTTTTGTAGGAAATTTTACACAATAGATGAATTTGATAAAATTATAATAAAATAACTTATAAGGTTTAACAAGAATTGAATAGAATTGAATATATTCCAAAAGAAATAATTCAGCAAAACAAAAAAGAAATCTATTTTTTCATAAATCCTAATAATTTCATTAGTAAATAATACATAAAACTGGGTAGGATTTATGTAATAATAGATAATTAGTTCTTATGTATACTATTTATTAAATTCATTCGATTAGATTACATTTTTTAATTTATATGCTCCAGATTTGTATTTATTTAATGTTTAGGAAGCTGTATGAGCCCAGCAGTAGGTGAACAACTTGTAGTACCATCAGGGCTACCTAGAAGTTTAGAGGCCGCCATTAGTAGATATGGAAATGGCACTTTCAAAGCACCTGTAGCAACTGTACTAGATCCTAATGGCAAACTGTCAGTAACATTAACATACGGTGAGTACTACTCATTATATTTGATGTAACATTGGTAATTCTTAATTTATAACTACCACGTGCCTCAGTGAAAGATGTCTATGGAAATCGGTGGCGTAATCAAGGTGTGTGGCCGTTTGTGGTATGTTGTCGTATATCGTTACCCCTGTATAAAATGTGTTGTTATTGGTGGAAAAAGTAGAAGATCAATACCAAAAACTTTCCATAAGTGAATTGCAAGTATCACTTTTACATAGAGGAAAGTAGCCTAATTTCGGATAGTGTCTTAATTTCGGATAGCGGTGTATCTAAAAAAGTTTCTTTATTTGCGAACAGAAACCTATACGTATGTCACGCTGAATACCACAGAGAACATTATCTTAAATTGTTTAGGTAGTAGAGCTGCTCCCCGTTAGATGGCAGTGCCGAAACCACCAAACGTTATTGTGCAGTTTTTTTTCGGTCGTATTTCAAAGCCTATTTTTTCGTGTTTTTATTCCTGTTTGAAGTTTGATCTTTTGGCAGGGGTAAGCTAGAAACCTGTTTTATTTGATTTTGCTACTAATTTAAAGCAGATTTTAATCACATATAAATTAGAGAGCCCTAACCTTAAAAATAAAAAATTCCTAATTTCGGATAGTACAAGTCCCATAATTTCGGATATCCGAAATTAGGAACCTTAAATTGATGATCATGTTAGCATAAAAACTTTTGTTTCTTTTCAGAAGAAAATGCCAAAAACAAGTAAAAAACATAAACAATGGGATCCAGACCGAATGATACGTGCTATCCGTGCCGTCAGGGGAAAGGAAATGGGGTATCTTAAAGCCTCGAAGTTATTTGCTGTTCCGAAATCAACTCTGGAAGATTATGTTAAGCAAGAAAATAAAACTCCGGAGCAGTTGGTTGCTGTTAAAATTGGAAGAAGACCAGTACTTTCTGCAGAAATGGAAGCAGATTTAGTCTCGTATTGCCTAGAAATGGACCGGCGATTTTACGGAATTGGGACCGCTGATATCAAGAGACATGCATATCAAATAGCTTTACGAAATGGTCTTCGTCATCCATTTGCCCATGCCGAATCTGCCGGTAAAAAATGGTTAAGGGGATTTATGAGGCGAAACGCAGTTTTGTCCCTTAGAAAACCACAAGGAATCTCGAAAGCCCGAATTAAGGGATTTACCCCAGAAAATGTCAGCAGATTCTATGATCTTTTAGAAACGTCAATGGAAAAAGTTAACTTCAACCCCGCAAGAGTTTATAACGTTGATGAAAGCGGCATAACAACGGTTCAGTCCAAGAATACTCGTGTTATAACATTAAAAGGAAAAAAACAGGTTGGATCTGTTACCGCGACTGAAAGAGGCGCATTAGTTACTGTTGTATTTTGTATGAATGCTGCTGGTGGGTTTGTCCCTCCATTATTCGTGTTTCCAAGAAAGAACATGAAAGTGGAATTATTACATGGATCGCCGCCTGGCTCTATTGCAGCTTGCCATCCATCAGGTTGGATTCAACAGCACATTTTTTCCCAATGGCTACAGCATTTCGTAGCCCACGTGAAACCATCCCGTGAAGACCCAGTGCTGCTTATTCTTGATGGTCACTACAGCCACACAAGAAATATAGATGTGATAGAAGCAGGACGTGCAAATTTCGTTACAATTTTGTGTATCCCGCCGCACAGTTCACACAAACTACAACCTCTAGATTTGTCTTTTATGTCACCATTTAAAACATATTATTCGCAACAAATTGAGATGTGGTTAAGGCAAAATCCTGGACGCACCATAAACTCGTATCAAATTTGTAAGCTTATGTGCCCGGCATATTTGAAAAGTGCTACTGCAGAAATTTCCGCGAATGGTTTTCGCAAATCTGGAATATATCCTTTTAATAAAAATAACTTTTCTGATCACGATTTTATAATGGAGAGACAAAGAGAAAGAACACCACCACCCATAAATCAAAATCATGGGGAAGTATTACCAACAAGAGGTCAGTCAAGACCAGAACCACAAAGCATTATCGAAAGAACACCTCCAAAACATAACTTAACAAATAAATCATCCAATGGAAATGCAACTGAAACTACGGCAACTATGATAAGAGCTGAGGATATTAGTCCACTGCCTTCTTGCAGTTATACCTCACAAACAAACAAACAAAAAAATCCTCGAAAAGGTTCTAGTTGGATAATAACTAGTACACCTTATAAAGATGAACTTGAACGAAGTATAGCCGAACAAGAAAGAAAAAAGTCTTTGAAAGAAAAGAAACCAAAAATAAGCAACGAATTAAATCAAGTCAACAGAAAAAAAACTCCACGCCAAAAAAAGCAAAAGAAAAAAATTGAATCGAGTAGTAGTGACACTTCACATCCTGGTGATGACCTTATTTTGGATGATGATTCTGATATGGATGTAGACGATGAAGATGGAGACACAGAATGTATGTTTTGTGACAGTTTATATTCCGAAGATACACACGGTGAGAAGTGGATAAGGTGTATAAAGTGCTTCAAGTGGTGTCATGAGATGTGCGCCAATGCTGATAAGAAGAAAACCTATATTTGCGACTTTTGTCAAGATGTGTAACTATTCTTATGATGAACAAAATGGTGTCTTAATTTCGGATAGGGTATCCGAAATTAGGAGCCCTAAAATTTTTGACATACAAAAGCACTAATTTTATTGAACAATATTTTTTGTAAAAAAGATTTTCAATAAATTGTCTATGATAATAAAATTAGTTTCTATATTACTCTGCAAGTACTCTTGAGTAGATAAAAGTTTAAAATGTGTTATTAGGTGAAAAATATGACACTAATTGTAAATGGTATCCGAAATTAGGCTACTTTCCCTTATACAATAAAAGAAATTACTGTTAACTTATTTTGTCTTCAACGCATGCATAAGTAATGCAAATAACTATAACCTCACAATCAAATCAGATTTATCGAAAAAAACCAGTCACTAATTCTTAATTACCGTTCATTTATAATTGCTGTTAAAAAACTACCATCCTAATAATAAAAAAATTGTCTTGTACGTTCATGCTCTAAAGGCGACCATACACTAAATAATGGAACAGATCGAAATTTCAAATAATTATCTATTGGAAGAAATAAGAAAAGAAAATAGTGAATTAAAAAACTTAATTAAAGCTTTAGAAACACGATTATCACTTAAGGTTGCAGAAACTGAATATAAAATAAAACATTTAGAAAAAGAAAATCTGGAATTAAAACAAAAGGTAGAAATAATTGAAAATAATAATAGACGTAACAACATAATAATTTATGGAATGGTTAGGGAAAATCCGAAGCTAAATATACAATATATTATCGATCAACTAAACAGATCATTAAAATTAAATATTAAAGAAACCGAGATAAACAACACTTACGCGTTAGGAAAACAATTAAATAGTCCGATTAAAATAGAATTTATATCTTTTCTCACAAAATTAAAAGCTCTGAAAAACTTAAGAAATCTAAAAGGATCGAACATAAATATATCGCATGATCTCACCAAACAACAACAGGAAGAAAACAAAATTCTGCGGAAGCACCTTTTACTAGCTAGGCAAAACAAGACAAATATATGTTATATAAAAAATCATAAACTTATTATAAACAGAAAATCGTATACAGCCATAGAACTGAAAGAACAAGAAGAAACTCTTACAATAGATATTAAACCTGCAACTAGTGACCCCGGGACCCCTCGTTATACTAGAGAAACACATCCATTTGAAACAGAAAAAGAAAAGATCCTCTCTGACAACCAAAAAATCCGTTGGTACAGATAAAAATAAATCAACATATAAAACACGACACAACTCTGCATCGAATAAATAAATTATTACTCTCAAAGCTATTTATATTGATCAAATTGTCCTTATATTTTTGATTTTTTTTTGTTGTCATTTGTCTTTTTTCGTTAAATTATATAAGTGTGATTTTTCTTTTATTGTTGTCATATACATAAAGGTTTGTAGAACGTATATCATGGATCAGTTTATAAGAGATGTAGACTTTGAACCCTTTGATACACACGAGTTAGATAATATATTGCAATTAAATAAATTTGTTAGACTAGGAACTAATGAATCTAACCTAACAATTATTCACCAAAATATCAGGAGTCTAACAAAAAATTTTGACGAATTCAAACCAATTAAATATGGATTTTGATCTCATCGTACTGACAGAAACATTTAAACTTTGTGATGTTAAATATTATGATAACGAAAATTATACTTTTGTACATACAGATTACAATTTCAATAAAAATGACGGAGTCGCGGTTTTTATAAAAAAGAATGTTGTATACTCTCACAACTTAGTAATGATCGGACATTGTCAAGTAATCCAAGTATTTATTACGCTCAAAAATTAAAAAACGATGCTTAGTCACCTGTGATTACCGTTCTCCTTCTACTAATGTAGAAGAGTTTCTTCAGCATTTAGAACAATATCTAGAACAAGCAAAAACTGAACAGATCGACTACCATATAATACTTGGAGATATTAATATTAATATTAAAGACAACTCTGATGAGAACGTCTTTGCATATCTTAACTTGATGTAGGTACGACTACAATTTTGAATCTATGATCAACAAATACACTAGAATACAAGGTAATTCCAAAACCTGTCTGGATTATATATTTGTTAAAGTAATAAAACAGTGTAATCACGAATCTAAAGCAACCGTTATATGCATGCCGCTCGATCTAAAGCAAAATTTAAATAATGTAACTAAAGAATATCAAGTTATAAACTACAAAAAATTAATTAATGATCTAGATCACTGGAAAGAATATAATGATTTGAAAAATGGGAACGCCAAATGTAACTTATTGTGTAAAATTCTTAGTGAATTTATAGAGAAGAACAGCTATATTAGAAAATGCAAAAAACGCGAATTAAAGCGTCAATCTTGGATAACAGCTGGATTGGTGAAATCTATAAATACCAAAAACTTACTCTATCACAAATACGTCAAAGATCCAGATAATATAGATAAAAAACTAACTATCTTAATTACAGAAATCAGATAAATAAATTATTAAAAAGCGCCAAAAGAGATTATTTCAGAAATCGGATTTTGAAAAACAAAAATGTATCTAAAAATTTATGGAATATAATAAAACATTTGAAAACTACAAAAGAAGAAAGAAATATTCCAGAAATAATTACAGAAAATGAAACTGTTATTAAAGACAATACAACTATCTCAAATACTTTTGTTCGTTATTTTACAGAAATTGGAGAAACATATGCTAAAAAAATAATACCACCTCAATCATATACTCCTACATATAAATATTCAAGCCATTTAATATATTTGACACTGGTCTCTGAAAGTGAAATAGAAAGCATTATAAACAACTTAAAGAATAAGAAGTCTCCGGGAATTGACAAAATCACCTCTCAAACAATAATAAATATAAATGGACAAATCAAAAAACCATTAGTTGAATTAATAAATCTAATATTTGAAACAGGGGAGTGTCCGGATAAGTTTAAACAAACTATTATAACTCCTATCTTTAAGAAGGGTGATAAGCGTAGTTTATCTAACTATAGACCTATTTCACTAATCACAACATTAGCAAAAATATTTGAAAAGTCACTTAAAACCCGACTAACTACTTTTTTCAACAAACATAACATTATATCATCTTCACAATTTGGGTTTCGTGAAGGTATTTCTACAAGTGATGCAATTACAGAACTTGTTAATAACATATATGATAGAGTTGACAAAAATAAACCTACTGCCTGTGTATTTCTAGACTTAGCGAAAGCATTTGATACAGTCAGCCATCCGCAATTGCTAGAAGCATTGGAAGCGTGCGGAGTACGCGGAATTTCACATAAGTTAATTCAAAGTTATTTATACAAAAGACAACAAATTGAGAAGGTAAATAACACTTACAGTGATCAGATCATTCTACAATGTGGTGTACCCCAAGGAACAGTTTTAGGTCCACTATTATTTAACGTACATGTAAATGACTTATATAACGTAAACACCGAAGGAAAAATAATCAGTTTCGCCGATGACACTGCTATTATGTATAGTGCAGACACTTGGAAAGATTTAAAAAATAAAATTGAAGTTGATATGTTTAAGATAGTTCAATGGTTCAACTATAAAGGATTGACAATTAACTTTGAAAAAACGTTTGTTATTCCATTTTGTAGTAACAAAGTATCACTACCTTCATTTAATCATATAAACATTAACTGCATGAAACGTAACATAACGATAAAAACAATCTCTAATATAAAATATCTGGGCATAACTATAAACTCACATCTAAGATGGGATAAGTATATGAATGAACTAGCAAAATGCTTGAGAGCTTTAGTTCCAAAATTCAAATATATAAAATCAATAATTGACGTAAAATATTTAAAAATATTATATCACTCTCTTGTTGAGTCTAGAATTAGATACGGAATACTTGGCTGGGGTGGTGTTTTAAAAACATACTTAAAAAAAGTTGATATTTTACAAAAGAGAATACTAAAAATAATGTTATATAAACAACGTACTTACTCAAGTCATCTTCTATTTATTGAAGCCAAAGTAATGGACACAAGACAACTATATGTGTATTCCATGTTAGTTTACATATATAATAGAAAACATATACTTCATAAACTATGCCACCCCTATGAAACCCGCAATAAAACAAATAAACATGTTAAAACTGGAAGTAGCAAAAAAAAAATTAGGTCAAAGATACCTTCTTTATCAAGCTCCAAGAATATTTAATGCCTTACCTGATAAATATAAAATATACCTAACTACTCTCAACTCACTGATAATGATAAAATCAATATTTAAAAAATATATTCTCAATTTGGATCGCAGCTATATACAAAATTTAATGGATTAAGCAAATAATAGTTCAGTCATAGTAATATGTAGTAACTAAACTGTTTAGTAACAGTTTTTGGTTACAAGTATAATTTTCATCATCAAAACATAAAAATGCGTTATACAAACTGAAATAACTGAAATACAGAATTATTGTATAATTAGATTTATTTAATTATTTATATGTAATTATTGGATTGTTAATGTATCAAATACACAATGCACACACGATGCCCGTGCTCGACCATTTTTGGTTTTAACGGGTAGTACCAGATGTTTATTTTTTGATGTATAAATAACATACTTAAATTATTGTTCTTTTTTATACAATGTATATGAAAAATTAATAAACATTATCCAGATTTAGCCATACGGCTCACACTTCCACTAAGGGAAAAATTCACTCATCCCAGATACCTACGGTATCAAAAGGATTGAGCTCTGGTGGGACTCTTTCCGTGTTATCGAGCCCTAGGTGACTTGGTATGTTGGAGTATTTCCCAAAAATTTTCGTACACATCTGGATGTTGAGAGAAGTACAGCTTTCTGCATGGTCTTGTAGAGATGTTCATTCAGACCTAGCTTTCTTCGTATTTGAATTTCCAGATCCCTGTATTTGGCGATCTTTTCGTTTTGTTTAATACGAAGATTATTGTTGTTGGGTATCGCCACATCAATTAGTGTTGTTTGTCTCTTTAGTTTATTAACTAGTATGAGATCTGGTCTATTATGTGCCACTGTTTGGTCTGTGAGCACAGTGCGGTCCCAGTATAGCTTGTAGTTATCATTCTCAAGTATACTTTCAGGAACGTATTGATAATATGGGAGATGGTTTGTTTGGAGAAGTCCCAGTTTGATGGCTATCTCTTGATGAAGGATCTTTCCTACTGAGTCGTGCCGTTCCTTATATTCAGTTGCAGCAAATGCCTGGCAACCCCCGGTAATGTGTTGGATGGTTTCTTGAGCTTGACATCCATATCGGCATTTGTCATTATGGACCTGAGGGTCTTTGACGATATATTTCAGGTAATTTTTTGTTGGTATAACCTGATCCTGAATGGCTAGTAATGATCCTTCTGTTTCAGGGAACAACTTTCCTGATGTCAGCCAATAGTTCGACGCTTTATTGTCGACGTGGTCTTGACTGACCTCATTAGGATGTCGCCCGTGAAGAGGTTTACCCATCCAGGTGCGCATTTTTTCGTCCTTAGTAAGATGGTTTATGCGCATTTCTGGTTCCCTCAGTTTGATCGGTGTTGTATCATCTACTGCACAAATCGCGCGATGTAGAGTAGATGTCTCAGCCTGCACCTGAAAATAAGTTCTTAAATTAGTAATGTGTTTTTCCAGTTGCTCACTTATATCCATAAGTCCTCGTCCTCCTAAATACCGCGGTAATGTCGTTCTTTCTACTGCACTTCGAGGATGGTGTTTTTGTGCCTTTGTGAGGTGTGTTCGTACTTTTCGCTGAAGATTTTCTATATCCGTTTTTGTCCACTTAACAATACCAAACGAGTAGCTAAGCGCGGAACATGCATAGGTGTTTAGTGCCTTAAACAAATTTTTACTATTAAGGTGTGAACGAAGCAGCTGTTTTACCCTTCGTATAAACTCAGTTGTTATCTCAGTTTTCATTTGCTTATGGTCAATCTTCCGCGCTTGCTTTATCCGAGGTATTTATACATATCATTTTCACCCATGGCCTCGATGTTCTGGCCGTTTTGCATATCGAATCCACCGGGCTGAACCTTTCCTTTAATTATATTTAAGACACGGCACTTATCAAGGCCGAAGTGCATACTAATGTCATTAGAGAAATTTACCACTGTTTTCAGCATCTGATCCAGGTGGCATCGAGTAGAAGCCAATAGTTTTAAATCATCCATATACAATAGATGATTAAGCTTTGCCACAACAGTAGTGTTATTTTTTATGCTAAAACCTGTGTCAGTTGAGTTCAGTAGCTGGGATAGGGGGTTCATCGCTAGACAAAACCACAGTGGGCTCAACGAGTCTCCTTGAAATAGGCCCCGGTTGATTGCAATATTTTCAGTTTCGATATTGTTTTCACCAGGTATTTGGAGGTGAATTTTTGTCTTCCAATCTGACATTATATGTTTTAAAAAGGTCACTATGTTATCATCGACTTTATATATTTTTAATATATCTACAAGCCATTCATGCGGCACTGAATCAAACGCTTTCTTGTAGTCGATGAAAGCAGTAAAGAGATTCCTTTTTTTGCTATATGCTTGGTTAGAAATCACAGAGTCGATGATAAGTTGTTCTTTGCAGCCCATGGAACCCTTAGCGCACCCTTTCTGTTGGGGCTCTATGATATTGTTTAGAGCACAGTGTTGGTAGATACGCCGGGCTACACAGGATGTGAGCAATTTATACAGAGTTGGAAGATAAGTAATTGGGCGATATTTGGTTGGATCTTGGGTGTTATTTTGATCTTTTGGTATTAAATAAGTTGTTCCCTGGGTTAGGAAAGATGGTATGTCCTGCGGATTAGAAATACTGTGATTAATTAATGCTGATAAGCACTCATGAATACTCCAAAACTTCTTAAGCCAGAAGTTTTGAATGCCGTCTGGTCCAGGAGATTTCCAGTTATGAAGCTCTTTGATAATATTTGAAACTTCTTCAGTAGTAAAGGGTTCGTAGGGAGCAGTAACGTAGTGTTGGCAGTTGTGCGCCGTATCTTCAATCCATCCAGCATTGGTGTTAAGAGCAGCTGGTGTGAAAAGTTGATTTCCCCAAAACTCATGGATTTCTTCTTGGCTTGGGTACGATTTATTGTCACTTTCTGCAGTAGAATTGAGTTTCCGATAGAACGCCTTCTCGGCATTCTCAAAAAGCATATTGTCGGATTTTCGTTTGTTACTAATTTTGTATCTCCTTAGTCGGCCTGAGTAAACGGAAAGTTTTTGCTTTAATGTATCCAGGCACTGTTGTGCTGTGTTGTTTGCTGGATTATCATTATTTCTTCAGCTCTTCTGATTACTCTTCTACTTGTTGTCCCTCGGACATATTCCGTGATTTGACCAATGTCCCTACGTAATGTATCAATTTTAATAAGCAGCCGTTTTTCCCAAGGTGCAACTCTGTTATATGTCCTTTCGATATTAGTACCCCGTCGTGTTCTGATCTTAATGCCCATAACATTAGCAATTGCTGTTGCTGCACAGTAAATCAGCATATGCAAATATTCTAATGTATGAGCTTCCACGATATAATTGGGTAGGACTTCAGTGTTCATAAATTGTAACAGCGCACCTAGTTTCTTACAAGAGTTTATTTTTGGTAGCTGTGGTCTGCTAAGTGGATTTGTTCCATTAAACTCTTGTACGGCACGTGCCATTTCTCTTACCAGGCTATCGTGCAACTCGCTGTTGTCCTGTTGCGTATTTACAGGTTGAGTTTCTTGCATGAGAGGCTCAGGAATCTGCTCATTAGGGATTTCATTATGGATTTGATCCACAACTAGCTCTTGGTTATGTATCTCCCGTTCGACTTCGTTTTTGATGGTATCGCGTCTAGTCTCTGGGATAAGATTATTTCTTATAATTACCTGGTATTGATCTGCTATTCGCTGTTCAGAGACTTGAATCTCTGGGTATTCCCTGCAAAATTCGGCATACAAATGTTGTCGATAGCCGATCGTTTCTCGACCGAGGTTCGTCACCTTGTAATAGAAACGCAAAATGTTTTCATTTATAGACACAGTCCATTTCATGCGCTGCCTCGGTCGTCCCGCTTGAGTGAGCGCCGGCTGGTGTTCCAGCGCAGCACCTTCAGCGAGTGGAGCTCTTGTTGTTGTTTGGCTCCCTTGTGGTTGTTGTTGTTGTTAATGTTGTTGTTGTTGTTAATGTTGTTGTAAACATTATTATTATTATTATTATTCAGATTTAGCCATACGGCTCACACTCCCTCTAAGGGGAAAATTCACTCATCCCAGATACCTACGGTATCAAAAGGATTGAGCTCTGGTGGCACTCTTTCCATTTTATCGAGTCCTAGGTGACTTGGTATGTCGGTGTATCTCCCAAAAATTTTCGTACGCATCTGGACGTCGAAAGTAACACAGCTTTCTGCATAATCTTATATAGATGTTCATTTAGACCCAGCTTTTTTATGTTTTCTAGGAGGCTCTTCGGGATGACTCCAGTGGTAGAAAGAATAATAGGTATCGTCTGGGTACTTTCCATTCTCCATTGTCTCCTGATTTGTATTTCTAGATCTCTGTACTTGGCGATCTTTTCGTTGTATTTAACACGTAAATTATTGGTGTTGGGTATCGCCACATCAATAAGTGTTGTTTGCCTAGTAATTTTATTAACTAGTATGAGATCGGGTCTATTATGGGCCACTGGTTGGTCTGTAAGCACAGTGCGGTCCCAGTATAGCTTGTAGTTATCATTTTCAAGCATTCTATCAGGGACGTATTGATAATAAGGAAGATGGTCGGTTTGGAGAAGTCCCAGTTTGTCAGCTAGTTCTTGGTGGATAATCTTTCCTACTGAGTCATGACGTTCTTTATAATCACTACCGACAAATGCCTGGCAGCCACCGGTAAGATGTTGGATGGTTTCTTGGGCTTGGCATCCATATCGGCATTTGTCATTTTGGACTTGAGGATCTTTAACAATATATTTCAGGTAATTTTTAGTTGGAATAACCTGATCCTGAATGGCAAGTAGGAAACCCTCAGTCTCGGGAAACATCTTTCCTGATGTCAACCAATAGTTCGACGCTGTATTGTCGACATATTCTTGGCTGATCTCATTAAGATGTCGCCCATGCAGAGGTTTACTCATCCAGGCGTGCATTTTGTCTTGCTTAGTCAGGTGGTTTATGTACATTTCTTGTTCCCTCAGTTTAAGCGGCGTCGTATCATCTACTGCGCAAATTGCTCGATGTAAAGTAGATGTCTCAGCCTGTACCTGAAAATAAGTTCTTAAATTAGCAATTTGTTTATCCAATTGCTCACCTATATCCATAAGTCCTCTTCCCCCTTTATATCGCGGTAATGTTGTTCTCTCTACTGCACTACGTGGATGATGTTTTTGCGCCTTTGTGAGAAGTATTCTTACTTTCCGCTGAAGACTCTCTATATCCGTTTTTGACCACTTTATAATACCAAATGAGTAGCTCAGCGCGGAACAGGCGTACGTATTTAATGCCTTAAACAAATTTTTACTGATAAGATATGACCGATTTAGTTGTCTTACTCTTCGCACGAACTCCGAAGTTAGTTCAGTTTTCATTTGTTTATGGTCAATTTTCCGCGCTTGTTTTACTCCGAGATATTTGTACATATTATTTTCACCCATTGCCTCGATGTTTTGGCCATCTTGCATATCGAAACCTCCGGGCTGAACCTTTCCTCTGACTATGTTTAGTATACGGCACTTGTCTAGTCCAAAATTCATACTGATATCATTTGAGAAATTTTCTACAGTTTTTAGCATCTCATCTAGGTGGTTTCGAGTGGAAGCCATTAATTTTAAATCATCCATATACAACAGATGATTAAGCTTCGCTACAACAGTGTTGTTATTTTTGATGCTAAAACCTGAGTCAGTAGAGTTCAGCAGCTGAGATAGTGGGTTCATTGCTAGGCAAAACCAAAGTGGACTCAACGAGTCCCCCTGGAAAAGCCCCCGGTTAATAGGGATATCTTCAGTTTCGATATTAATTTCACCCGGTATTTGAAGGTGAATTTTAGTCTTCCACTCTGCCATTATATGCTTCAAAATTATTATTATTATTATTATTATTATTATTATTATTATAATAAAAAAACTTCCTTTTCAAACCAGCATTTTAACCGTTCACGTAACTATTTGTTTATTGTTGGGCCTTTGGAGACCAGTACGAACACACATATTACTGGATAATTTAACGTCTATTCTTTTTTATTACCATCCTGATCTTATTTGCATTTTTGATACATAAAACACAATACTATTTTTAAATTCTACGAAATATAGTCATATTGTTACGTTTCCCTAAAACATTAGCTTACTTGGAAGAAAGATAATTTTAAATTGAAATAAAAGTTGAAATTTCACATTTTTTTTTAAGTAAGTGATGTTTCAGTGAAATATATCTAGTTGGGTATATTCTATGGATAATAAAAACAGTGTTGTGCTTCATTCTATATTATTCAATGTGAATATTCATTAAAAAGCTGCCAGTTCCATAGTTTGCAGACTCGATGATTTGATGTTTGACTATAACTTTCGGCAATAGAGAAACAAATTTTTTGTGTATTATTTCCTTAACTGTTTATTTATTTTTTTCAGGTAAACTGTTTAGTCGATCGCACAAAATAGCTTACGCACTTTTGACCAAATCGTTTAGTAAAAATGGTGATACTAGTCTAAAATGTGGTGATCGTGTAGCTCTAGTCTATCCAAATAATGATCCCATTAACTTCCTTTGTGCTTTTTATGGATGTCTACAAGCTGGAATCGTTCCAGTGCCAATAGAAGTGCCTATTACAAGACGCGACGCCGGATCCTTGCAAATTGGATTTTTATTAGGTAGTTGTGCAGTACAAGTAGCACTCACTTCGGAAGCATGTTTGAAAGGACTTCCAAAAACTACTTCTGGTGAAGTCATCCAGTTTAAAGGATGGCCAAAATTAACATGGTTTGTTACTGAGCATTTAGCTAAGACACCAAAAGACTGGTCTCCAACGCCAAGGTAGGTATTAAATATTATTTTTTTTTTTTTAATAAAAATAATAAATTATTTTGATTCTCGTTCGAACCTTCGAGCTGTAAACACAATAAATAATTAGAATTTAATAATAAAAAAAACTAATATGTAATATATATTTATTATATATATATATATATATATATATATATATATATATATATATATATATATATATATATATATATATATATACAGGATGGTCCTGAAGTAATTGTACAAAAAGAAACATAAAATTCTACAATTTACATTATAACTATTTAAGCCAAATTGCTTTAATAAAATGTTGATATTAAGAGAGATGTAGGGTGTTACAGTTGAAGTTTAAAGTTTTATTTTTCACTGTAACTTTTATGTTTGTGGACATTTTTGTATAAAATTTTATAACTGGGGGTTTTCAAGTATGAAAAATTATAATTTGATGCATACTTTAATGTAAAAAACTTTACTTTTTTACTTTAATGTAGCTAATAGAGGGCGCCACACATGTGTCATAAATTTGCGTTTAACTTTTTTGTTCTTTAAGTTAGCGCTCTTTATGTCAAAAAAATAATGAAGATACATTATTTCAACAAAATCGCCATTTTCGCGATAATCGCATTTTACAAATCAACTGCATAAGTTGATTTAACGCAATTACTTCAAACAACGTAGAAAAAATAGACAAAAATATCATTACTTCTTAATTTTGGTATAAAATACCTTTAACTAAAGTTAATAGATTCTAATATATTAAAATAAAAGTAGTATACGCTAATATTTTTTTACATACATTAGTAGAATAATTAATAAAGTGTTAGAGAATTTGACATCAAACAATTTACGTTTTTTATTAAATTAAGGTCAAAATAAAATACATTTTATTTACAAACCAAATTAAGAAATAGTTAAATTTAATAACATTAACCTTTTTGTCAAAGTAAGTCTTCGTTATGCCCACCATTTTCTTGAATGCATTTATCAATACGTTCCATAAAATATCGTCAAATATTAAATAGCATCAGTGATTCAAAAGAAACTGCTGCAGTATTTATTTCTTTCCAAAGTTGGTTCAAAGTGTTTATGGTATACTTGTAGACACTCTTTTTCATTGCGTTGTATACACCAAAAGCTAGCGGATTAAAATCTGGGCTACGTGGTGCCCCACCAAAATTACTACAACGATCAATCCAGCAAAGGGGGGAGGGGGAAACTGAAAATATCGGTTTACCAAGAATCTGTACGCCGCAAAAAAATGTTTCAAATAATAAATATACCTGAGATAATTGTGAACAAAAATATTTATTGGCACTGTTTCCGTAGAATGAAGCGTTCTCTCAGGAACAACGCTTGAAGTGACCGGCGATATTGAATGCCAGTTACGCGAGTGAAAATTTCTTAAATAAAATTTGTATCAACTCGAATGTAATAGTTCTATATCTTTTGAGATCAGAATGTCCTATCGACAAAAATTTAAATGGTTTTTAAAGGTGAAGAGTGCAGCTTTCGTATTTAAATTTTGAATATTTTATATAAAACTGTTATACAAATAAACGCTGCGTGTTTTTTACCAATCACTTCCGTCGATTGGTTGCTGTGGAATTTCCATTATTAAAGACCATTCTTTAAATCTCAGAGCATAAAATTTTGATTTTGAGTTTTGGCATCAAGTATGAGACATTTGAAATATGCCTAGGAAACGCTGAATTCAAACTTTCACATTACCAAAGATCTCACGTCACGAGAAGTGCTTCCACAAACACTACACTACGTGAAATTTGTAGCTGAGGCTGTGTTGTTTTAAAATTACGTACTTGTGAAATTTAAAATAAGGTGTTTTAAACGTTTTAGATCATTTTGTAATGTGAAAGTTTACATTCGGCGTTTTTTAGGCATATTTCAAATGCCTCATGTATGTTCCAAGAACTCAAAATTCTCGAAAAAACTCGAAATTTTATGATATAAGTTTTGAAGATTAGGCTCCAGCAATGGAAATTGGATAGTGATCGGTCAATAAAAGTAATATTATTGATCTTATAAGAATCGAAAAAAATTGCAAAAATCGCGCAATGTTTATTTATTTGACAGCTTTATAGAAACAGACTTCATATGCCGCAAATTGCAAACATTTGTTACGAAAACTACACTCTCCATCTTTAAAACGCATTTTGATTTTTGTCGATAGGGCACTCTGGTCAAAAGATATCGAATTTTTACCGTCGAGGTGATACAAATTTTATTTAAAACATTTTCACGCGCTTAACTTACATTCAAAATTGCCGGTAGCTTCAAGCATTGTTTCCGAGAGAACGGATCACTCTACAGAAAAAGTGCTATTAAACAATTTTGTTTAAAATTAACTCAGCTACATTTCTTGTTTGAAACATTTTTTTCTACGGTGTACTGATTCTTAGTAACTAAACGTTTTACATCCCCCTACGAGGGGGGTTTTATGGGGAAGCCTGGAGGTAGAAATGATAAACTACTTTACATCTTGTTGGGGTCCCAAAATTGACAATCTCAGCAGAAATTTATCTTGTTCGTATGATTTTTTTAAGATTCAGTGGCATTTTCGTTTCTGAAGACTGGAGTAGTTATCTAATGATGACATCAAATAAAATTAAATACAACATTTAGCAGCGGTAAGGAAACATGTATTAAATAACTATATTTAAGCTGCTTTTATGAGAATAAACTATTAATTATGCTTATAAACAGGTATTCAGTAATTTGGCGCACAAAT
The DNA here is from genome assembly GCF_040954645.1 of Diabrotica undecimpunctata. NCBI lineage: Eukaryota > Metazoa > Arthropoda > Insecta > Coleoptera > Chrysomelidae > Diabrotica > Diabrotica undecimpunctata. The sequence goes on from NC_092810.1 coordinate 76,640,465, forward strand.
ATAATATTAAGAATTATTATGCAGCTTATCTGTAAAACGCGATTATCTCGAAAACTGTTTTAAAGTTATTAACAGGTATACTTTTTTTTGTTAAAATAATGTAGGTATCTTTAATATTTTTTTTATACAAATAACGCTAACGTGAAGAACAAAAAAGGTAAGCCCAAATTTATGCCACATATGTGGCATATGTGGCGACCTCTATCAGCTATATCAGAGCACAACAAATTATAATTCCTCATACTCATAAGCCCCCAGTTATAAATTTTTGTACATACATGTCCACCAACATAAATAGCGAAAAATAGAATTTTAAATTTCAACTTTAACACCCTGTATGTTTCTTAATATCAATATTTTACAAAAGCAAGTTTGGCTGAAATCGTAATATTATAAAGTGTAGAATCTACTTTTTCTGTTTGCACAATTACTTACGAACCACCCTATATATATATATATATATATATATATATATATATATATATATATATATATATATATATATATATATATATAAATATATATATATATATATATATATATAAATATATATATATATATATATATATATATATATATATATATATATATATATATATATATATAAATATATTGTTGCGTTCTGCACATACGATGACCTCAATATAACAATTGGGATCATCCTGAAGGGGGAGGGAATGATATTGTGTTCAATCTAGAACTCGCTGGTTTCCCCCTTTCGGATTGGGGATGTATATTCAAATAAAGAAAAGAAATGAAAGCCAGTGGACTGTATAAAACTCTATTTTAAAAAGAGGTGAAATTAAACATAAATATACATAACCCAATATACAATTATAACTAAAGAAGGATATAAACTTAAATATTAGTTAATATGAAACAACACCAAAAAGATAACCATTTACAAACCAAAACAAAGATGTTGATGAATAGGTTTTAAGAACACATTAACAACAAAGAAATTTAAGATTTCGATTGCTATGGTTGAGTATGATTATAAATAAAGCATAAATTGATATTAAACGTTAACGAGTGAAAAATATGCGCACATATAATAATATACTTAATCCGTGGTAAAATGAACAAACCTTGTTAATAAAGTTACACAAAATGTAATCAAACATAACATAAATGAATTATATTCAACGTAAATACAAATAATAATAAACTCAATTCAAAGTATAATCGGTAATGACAAAATACAAAAAAATAAGAATACAGTAAATATTACATAAAACAAAACAAATGCAAAATGTCCAATTGACAACGTTCAATCGCGATCGCGGCACAAATGCGATAAAGTTCCAAACAAATATCAAATAAATATACCAAATGCACGTACTTGATATATGCAGCAATGTAATTTTGACAACAAATATTATAAGGTGTACTTTACCCCTTGAAAAGATAGCATCACAGCTATCGCAAATCGTCTTCAGCGACGCACAGAAACCACACAAAATTGATAATGCAAATTTTCTGCATAAAACGACTTTCTCGGTCAAAGGACCGATGCCCAGTACCTCAGGTACCTTTAACCCAAACGTCCATACACATGTGTGTGGTTTGAGAGATAAAACTCGACTCTGATTGTGTATGAAATGCATCCCCTATGGTGATATTTCGCAGATGGCTGGTCTTACAAATTAGTTCTTAAAGCCGCTGTGTTTTTCGTACAGGCAAATCTCAGTTTAATTATACGGGGAGAATCGAAACTATCAAAAAGTCTGTTAATATTTTATAAATGTTTATACACAGTTGCGAAACTGCAACATGTATATATATATATATATATATATATATATATATAATATTTGTTGGTATGTTCTTGTTACTGTTACCGACTTCTTCTTTTGGTTTTGCTACACATTTTTCTTCATTAAGTGGGATAAGAGCTGCTTCTTTGATTTTTCTCTTTTTGAGTCTATTTCTTTCATGATTATTGATGCATCTTTCCATTGTAGTATGTGCTCGTTATCCTAGGCATGTTTGCATATCTGAGATTTATCGAAGTCTGTGTTCTTGATGTATGTTTTATGCTCGTTTATCGTGACACTTAGTGGTCTTGGGTTATTCCCCACATAGAAATTGTTGAATTCACAGGTTATCACAGGGATATCTTTCTTGTGTGTTATTGGGTTTGGTTTTGGACGGAATAGATCTCAGTGTATTGGTTTTTTTGAATGTCGTTGTGATGTTGTACTTATTTCCTATCCTTTTTAATTTTTCTGATAACCCCTTTTTTAAAGAAAGCCCAAAAATGGATGAATTAATTAATGAATTTTCATTACGGTCAATTGTGGCTTAACTCCATTTGAACATGATATTAAAAAAAAATAAGAACTAAAAAAGGATACCAAATGTGAAAAAAAAAACAACTTAAAATAATCTGCTATGCAGAAGACGCAATACTAAACTCTCAAAGTAAAGATACTTTACAGCGTATGCTGCACCAATTTAATATAACTGCCGGAAAATTTAACATGTTCATTTCTCCCAAAAAGACAAAATTGCAAAGAAAAATTCTCAAAAAAAAAGCAAATCTACTAAGATGGGTTAGATAACAGAACAAGTGATGGAGTTTAAATATCTAGGCATCACACTATCTAGCTACGGAAAGCTCAAAACAGAAGTGAAATATCAAGTAAATAGAGAAAATAGAGCTGCAGGTTGGGTGAAACATTGAATATTGAAACAGCCCTCAGCTTAGAGAATCGTCCTGTCGGTTACACAGGTATACTGGTATATACTAAAAAATTGGGCAGTTTAAAGGAGACAATCCCACTTCAATTTATATGGTATTTAGTAGGTTATAAATATGTAGTTATATATGTATGGTATTAAGTAGTTAATATATAAATTCTGTTTACCTTTTCTCTTCTGTTTCTCTTAAGTATATATATATATATATATATATATATATATATATATATATATATATATATATATATATATTTATATATTTATTAATGTTTAATTTTCAGATTAACTGACGAGACACCTGCTTACATAGAATACAGTACAGACCGTGATGGCTCAGTGATGGGTGTCACAATAACTCGCACAGCAATGGTACAACACTGCCGAATGCTCACAATGTCCTGTAATTACACGGAAGGCGAGAATATGGTCTGCGTCTTGGATTTTAAACGTGAGGTTGGTCTGTGGCATTCAGTACTGACTAGCGTTTTAAATGGAATGCACGTTATTTATATTCCGTATGCTCTTATGAAGGTAAACCCTGCCAGTTGGATGCAAATGATAACAAAACATCGTGCCTCTGTAGCTATAGTTAAATCTAGAGATCTGCATTGGGGTTTGTTGGCCACCAAAGATCATAAGGACGTTAATTTAGGTATGTAATATATATAAATATATACTTATATAGGAAATAAGGATGTCGGTATTAGTAAAAGTAAAATGTTATCACATATGTAGGTTCAGCGTATTAGTTTCACGCAGAAGACATTTTTTCTATAGGTACATTTACATTGAAATAATATTTAATTTAACGCCACTCATTCTCTGCAGGAGCAGCAGATTTGTCCCTATCCCGATCTCACAAAATTTTCCATAATGATGTATATTGCTTAGTACTTTCGCTGCGGAAGCTGCCATATGGTGTCTTTTTATTTCTGTCTGTGTGGACGACGTCATTTGGCGTGATGTGCGTATGTGTTATTATATGATATGACAAAAGTTTATTCCGCACAGGAAAACGTTCTGAACTAAAGTTCCGCAACGAAAGTGTTAATCCAAGCACAGTATTGAATTAGGTAGGACGATCTCTAGCAAAGAAAAAATATATATTCTGTTAAAGTAATCGCTTTCGTGCAAATTTTTTAGCTTACCATGTACAGAACTTTTTGCTAAATCTCATATTTGCAATATCTTACAGTGTTATTTTTTTGTGATTTATGACTTTATTTTTCACAAGCAAAAGTTTAACGGCATTAATCTACGAAAGACGTTAAGAATAATCAGAGTAACCGTGAAAATTAAATTCAAAGCTATCTGAATTTTAAACTCGATAATGTCAAAAGTAACGACATATTGTTACTTTTAACACATTATAAAAGGCGATGTGGAAAGAGGCTTAACTTTCTGTTGCTATCACCGATGATGCCTCTCGAATATCTACGCCCAGGGTCACCAATTATATTATCTGTGGGTCCGCTTCGAAAACCTACTACACTTCTGCGGTCCAGGCACTCAGCACTATACCACGGGTCAGCAGCGGCGTTACACGGGGGGGGGGGGTACCAAGAAACCCTCCAGTAGTTGTCCCCCCTCAGGAGATCATCCTGGATATTTTTTGTCACACACATATTTAATCCAAAATTTGTCCCAGGCAAGCGTTTGTGGAACTTGAGTATAAACCTCCTTTAAAACGGAATCTTCCTGATACTCGATCCTTTCCATCTGAAGGGCAGCTTTGTTACTCTTAAACACGTCTGCTGCTTCGCTGGTCCATACACCATTAGGCTTGAGTGAAAAACTGTTACTTAACAGTTGCACTACATTTTAAATTTTGTGTAAATCAGCAAATAGGTTTTTAAATTCCAAATCAAGTTCATTAATATGTAACGTTATATTTTGTCTACCACATAGGGTATTATTATGGGGGTTGAAAGTTGGGGACAGAAACTATTGGGGTGGAGATAGGGCAAGCAAAATAAACGAAACTTATGCGATCGGCACTCAGGGTTTATTTGGAGTAGCTGGGTCGTGGATAAGTGAATGGCATGGGGGTTGGATTGGGGCAACTACAAAAAATGAAACAAAGGGGTGCTTACATAAGTCTCTTTAAACAAACAAAACAAAACACAAGAAAGACCTCTAGCAATTTAAAATGGACGCCGCTTCGAGGTGCCAAATTATAACGATTACAACAACTAGTTGTAACTATTGAAATAATTATTAGAAATGAAAAATATATCTTTTTAAAAGAAAATCTCAAAAAAGGGGTTATAGAGTTAGTTAAGAGAAGTAAACAAAATGGTTTAGAAAAAAACTAAACATTTATTGTTGTCTCACCACAAACAGTTACGATACAAAAATATTTACGATATAAATATTAATATATTTATATTATTATGATAAAAAAATACAAGGATTTATACCAAAATAATAAAAAAGAACTCTGTTTACAAGTGAGAGATGCTACAAAAACTTACAAAAAATTGTTACTGCATGTAGGTTAACCTTCTTAAAAAAAAACAAAGCAAACTAATGTCAAATATGATTAGATAGTACAATATTAATTATTACAAATTCTTTTTGTTATGAGAGCAAATTATTATTATTAAAAAAATGTCTATCTTTACTTTAAATTTTAACACAAAAAAGTTACCTGGATTGCACTGGGGTTTTACACAAAAATTCTGGGGGTAGAAACTAGACTTTACTGGAACTCAAACTCTGTACCACTCGAACAAATTCATCTCCACTGTGATAGATCAAGACAAAATTGAGATTGGAAATTGGGGCACTTTAACACAAACTTTGGAGCTCTGCTTCTTAAAAAGGCTGGAACAATGTGGGTATATTTCAAATCCTTACTTTAACTGTAACTATTAAATGAACAATTAACTGCCACTAAACTTATTTTCCATAACGTAAGACGATGAACATAAGGACATTACAAATTTGATGAAAAATTTGGACTCACTGAAATCAACTACCTCTGGCAGCGACCTCAACGAGAATGAGTTAATTCTTAAAAACCATTCGCTTCTCAACTTGGTATAAACAAAACACTTAGACGGGAACGGAAACGCAAAATATTTATTTGAAAACGCAGTATCGAGCGGTTTAACGATCAAAGAATGCCGAGAAAATACACATCTGTGAAATAATAAACAAAAGTCTAAAATGGTTTATTTTCGACCTCGGTGACGCTAAGATGAATTGAAAGAATTCGATGTTTTAATACGTACTAATAGGAAATGAAATACACTAACAATATTCTTTGGTGTTTTAGCAAATACGAAGGGATTTCCATATTACCACCGAATTTACAAATGCTAAAAATAAAACGTGAGAGCTGAATAACATCAATATCTTTATTACTATCACAAACCGATTTAAGGAAAGAAAAATGTAAAAGTTCTGCCTTAATATCCCCAGAAAAAAGTTCGATATTTTTAGAAAAACTTCTAATATCCGACTGAAGTTCACAAACAAGTTTTTCCTTGCATTGTAGTTTTAAATTCAAGAAGTTCAGATGTCTGAAAATATCCGCCAAAAATGCGATAGTTGCAACGTTTTCTGTGTCCAAGAGGAAGCCAAAATGGCCATTTGCAGCTTCATTATCAATAGTGCACAGAAATTCTTTTATGTTGTCAAGTATTTCAAAGAATCTTTAAAACACTAAACTTTTGCTCAGCCACTTCACGTAGTTATGAAGAAACAAAGCATTAGTGTCTTCTATGAATGATTTGAATTGACGGTGCCTCAAAGATGATTTTGCACGTATAAAGTTCACATCTTCATGACGGTTTGCATTTTACTGTCAAGATTTGGATTTAAACTGCAATACAACACACTTTGATGAATAATACAATGATACGATATTAGATTTCGATTGCACATAGGGTCGCTACTTAGTCGCTGAACCAAGCCTTTTCTATACTCAACCATCGCTGCAGCGCCATCCGTAGTGATCGAAATAACTTTTTTCAAATCCAAACTATTCTTGCCAAAATTAAAATAGTCCACCGCAGCCTTATGTAAATCCTCTCCTGTAGTAGTTGCTGATATTGGCAAAATAGTCAAAAGTTCTTCAACAAACTCTTCACTGGTTCTATTCAAGTAGTACACGAAAATAACAAGCTGTGCTGTATCTGTAACGTCGCATGACTTATACAATGCTAAAGCAAAATATTTAGTGACAGCTAAGATTTGTTTTAACGTTTTGTATGTTTCATCTGCCAATACCTGTGTACTCCTTGGGCTTGAAGTAATAGATATTGGAATACGCTGAATAGTATTGCCAACATTCTTTTTATTTTCAAATAATGAATTTCCTTCTTCCAGAAAAACTCTCTAACGATTGCCACGTCACTAAATGGCTTCATATGTTTAGCAAGCGTCCAGAAAATGCGTAAAGAAGCCTCAGAACATTTTTCTTGATCGGTTATTGATCGCTTAATAATTTCCGTAGATGTAGCGTAATTTGAAAGTAAACTTTTAAGTTTACTTTTACGAATTAAAGTTCCTATTCTGTATTTTTCATTAAATATTTTATTTGAGATAATTTAAGATTCGAACTTTTAATTATTGCCACAGTCTGATGGCAAATCAAACAAACAGGTACTGCTCCAACTTGGTTTGGCAAAGTGACACAATATAAATCTCCAATCAGGTTGAAACTGCCTGTTTTCTGATTCAATTTTTCTTTTCTTCTTATCCATATTGATATGAATGTAAAATATAAACACCGCTAGAGCTATGTAGAAAACAACACTTGAAAGTATTGTTGAAGTAAGTATCGCGATGCGACAAGCAAAACTGAGACCAGGGATGTGCGATATTCATCGATAATTGATAAACATCGTACTCTTTGGCCCGATGGTCAATGTTTTGCCATCGATATATAGGTATTCGATAATATCGATGCTAAATCGATTTTAAATAAAAATATCCAACATCAACCTCAGTAATCTTTAGTAGTTTTATTAAATACAATAGAATTATTATAAAATTCCACAGAATATTTACTATGTCAGAAATATGCGAATTGAAATAATGTTATTATGAAATACAAAAGAAATTCATTTTATTCAATGGTTTTATAGTTCAATTACCTGAAATTGTGGAAAAAACATTTTAGTTTTATTATAGACTGGTTACTAGATACGTCATTAATAAACAAATTTAATTTTAGTATTCAGACATCTATTGTAGTTTACTAAAAGATTATTTTTAGCTTCTCTAACTTGTAGTTTCCCTATTGTAGTTTTCTGAAAGATTATTTTTAGAGGTACTTCCTGAAATTTTGGAAAACTTTTTAATTTGTTTGTTTATTCGAAACATATTGTTTAGATTACCAGTATTTCTATATAGTATTAGTACTGTGTATTTTAAAAATGTAAAGATATTTATATATTTAGATATTTAGTTTAATTTATTAATGTTTGTATTTTGAGAACGATATCCGAAGTGGAAATTGAAACGTTAATAAACTTATTTTAACCTTGAATTGTGGCTTATTCCCATTAAAATACCAATATTCACTAAAGCACAATTACAATGAATTCCCGGAACAAGAAAATTCCCGGCGCGGATACGGTTCTCTTGAATCTTTGACTTGAAGTTTCTTATATCGTCTTTCTTGTTTTAAAGATGGAAGCGACATTTTGTATTATTCAAATTTTGCCAATTTGATCGCTCACATTGTTATTGTACGGTAAGAAAGTTTTACCTATCGTTGTCAGTTTATATTCTGGTTGACTCTTTTTGAAAGTGTTAATCGTTTGATATCTATTGAATTGAATACGATGATTGAGGAGCTACACACAGAATCCCTAAAAAAGGACTGAAAATGAATTTCAGCAAAACTAAACTAATGTCAAACAAAGCTGACAAAGCTATGATAAACATCGAAGGGACAGAGATAGAATACGTAGATGAATATACATATCTGGGTCAAAATGTCAAGGTAAGCAAAGAAAATCAGACTACCGAAATAAGCAGACGTGTAAAAATGGGATGGGCAGCATTCGGAAGACTCTCATACGTACTTAAAAATAAAAATATACATCGAAGACTGCGAACCAAAGTGTTTAATTCCTATATCCTACCTGTACTTACATATGGAACTCAAACCTGGACATTCACTAAAATAAACATTGAGAAGATCAGAAAAACTCAGAGAGCTATGGAACGACAGATGCTGGGTATCTCACTCAAAGACCATAAAACCAATGAAGACATTCGTAATAGAACAAAAGTAAAAGATGCTGTCGAACAGGCAGCTAAACTAAAATGGAAATGGGCTGGACATAACGAACGTCTTAAGGATGGCCGATGGAATAAAGAAATCGGGAATAGGTGGCCATGTGAAGCCAAAATACCACGAGGAAGACCGCAAATACGCTGGAGTGACGATATTAAAAGAACTGCAGGGCCAATTTGGAAACGTCTTACAAACAAGAGAAATGAATGGCGATAATTAGGAGAGGCCTATATTCCGCAACCCGAATAGAGAGAAGAACTTAAAAAAAATCCATTTATTCCTGCGATGTTCATGAGTTGGAAGCATATAACCAACGGCCATTTTCTTGTTCTTCTTGATACTGTATATGTGGCAACAATTTTATCAACAGTATTAACTCCATCTTTGGTGCCATTATATTGCAAGATGTTGTCAGATTTACTCGAAACTGGATCTATATCGCTAACCTTGTATATTATTGAGATCACTACGACCTTTTGGGTGTATAAGAAACTGATGTTATATATTTTAGAATCCAAAAAAAAAACGATTATTTTACAAAACGTTTCTTTGTTTTTTTTTGTTTTTTTTTTTCAAGGTCTCAATCATGTAATTTTATCTTCCAATAATTCTTTCGCCACCGGATAACTTTAATACTAGTTATCACACGTCCAATTCAGATTAGTACCTTTTACTTTCTTTAAGACATGAAGATGATCTTCAGAGACAGATCTTTCAGTTCTTTTAAATAAGCCGCCAACTAAATATGACCATTTCTACCAACAAAACTAAATGTATGACCATAGCAAAAGATCCGCTCAGATGTAAGTTAGTGGTTGAGAACAACCCCATAGAACAGGTGATGCAATTCAGATATCTGGGCATAGATATATCAAGCACACACGACCCAGCAAAGAACCTAAGGAGTCAGATTAACAAAGTATCCGCATTGTCGGGATGTCTGCGGGAGATAGTCTGGTCAAATCCGTATATGCGCACAGATAGTATAATTAGAATTTACAAGACTTGCATACGACCGATCATGACATATGGCATAGAAGTGCGCGAAGATACTAACGAAACGAAACAGATGCTAAGGGTTGCCGAAATGAAAACCCTAAGAACAATAGTGGGCAAAACAAGAAGAGACAGGGTGAGAAATACAAACGTCAGAGAGCAGTGCAAAATTCAAGATATTGTAAGATGGGGAAGGCAGCGTAAGTACAATCATGTAAGACGAATGGATGAGAATAGACTCCCAAAAATTGCCCTAGAAAACAACCTGCCCGGTTCAAGACCTCCCGGAAGACTACCTAAAAGATGAAGTGATAGTTGGCAATCTACCTCCCAGGAAATTAACCAGAGGCAGCTGCAGAATTAAACAGATCGAAAGATCTCCAAGAAGTAGAAGAAGAAGAAGACTTTCTTCAACAAGCGGTGAACAACCGCAGTAGGTGTATTTGGCATCATTTAGGGGCTTCCGGATTGCGTACCGCAATAAACTTTGATACAAAATTTGACACATAAAATGTTTTGCAACACAGAATATAAAAAATTTCAGTCCATACTTCTCCGGTTTGTCTGGAAGATATTGAAGAAAACCACAGCGTCCTCGGAAACGTATCAACATTTCATCAATTGTTAAAAATTCGTCTATAGAGTAGTTTTTCTTGCAATTATCTACGAATGTTTCTATAACCCATCCTATTGCAGCTAACTTATCTAATCTTTTTTCGTTAACTCCTGGTACTTTTATCATCGACTCGAATAACGGTAAAAATAGGAAACTTTAACTTTAACTTTTGTCGTATTGTTTGTTCATTGTTTATTTCATTTTATTTTTAACTTTTGGTTTTTATTAAAACTAAGCAGTGGCTTTACGAGGCATATATTGTAAGCCTCGAAACCGGTAGTCTACAAGTTTATTACAATAAAAACTACCTAAGATTGTGAGAATTGATCTCCTATCGCCAGTATTATGGACTCACATTTTTTAAATATTATCACTAATTATAAAATAGAAAAAATATATTAATATGATTTTTTTTTATTTACGCTGTAACCACAAGGGTTATTAGCGACCTAAAAAATATAATACAGGTAAAGTTAGAAAAAATATAATTGATACAGTCTTTAAGATAACTTATTGCGTTTTCGATGTTCATGTTTTTTTATAAGGTTTCCTTTATATTATTTGGGATATTGTGCTTTTTTCTAGGGCTAACTGTTAGCCCTAGACTCCAGCACAGATCAGAGGTAATGTAAGTCGATAAAACCTCACCAGCTCCAAGGGGTCATGTAAGATGCCCCCATTTTCAGTTTTTATTAATTAACAAAGTTAACAGTCTATTGCATTTACCTTTGTAAATACCATGAGGATTGTTTTTTAATACTGATGTCCTTCCAATGTTTTTCTGTGGCCATACAATGTTTTTAATAACTTTTTATTAAACTGATGATGGAATGATTCAATTCCGAAAAGATCTTCTTTAAAATAAAAATTTTAAGCTTTTAATAAGCATTTTTTATACCTTAATACACACGAACACCACGTGCTTTGTATTCAACAGGTATACTAGCCACTCCTGGATATCTCCACTTCATGGTTTTGTTCCAGTTTCACTTTTAATTATAAGTTTCCATTTCTATTAACAATGATTGTTTCATCAGGTCTGTTATAGTCTCTCGTTTTTTATATATATACTAAGGTTAGTATTAATCTTGGGAATTGGTATTAACCAAGGTGGAGAAGTTAGGAAATTTGTTGGGAGAATTTCAGGAAATTCAAGATGTAGGTCATGCAGGTTTCTTCTAACTCTTTCGTAAAATGGTGGATCTAGTCTTGTTGTAGAGAAAGTGTCATGAAATCGATCTGTGAACGTATTGGTATAAGTAGGGTGTTATTTAATACTAGCTATTTTAGAAGCATATGAAAGAGAAAGGTATTTGCATCGTAAACTTAGGGGTGGTTCTCCTGTTAAGCATTGTAAACTTTCAACTGGTGTCGTTCGGAACGCACCTGTAGCTATTCGTAGAGCTGTGTTTTGAACAGTTTCTAAGGTTTTCAATACTGATACTTTGCTTGATGAATAAACTATCGCACCATAGTCGAGTGTGGATCTAACTAAAGATTTATATACATGTAATAGTGTATTTTGATCTGCTCCCCAGTTTTTGCTGGAAATAGTTTTTATAAAATTTAGTCCTGCTTGTCATGATTTTTTAAGTTCTTCTGTATGTTTTTTCCAGGAGAGCTTTTGGTCAAAAACCATACCTAAAATCTGATATTATTTGTGAAACTGAGGGTTTGATTATATAGCTTCAGATGTGGAGTTAGAGTGTTATGTTTTCGTGTGAATAAAATACATTTAGTTTTTGTCGGCGACAATTGTAATTTGATAGTCTCAACCATGATTCTAACTGATTGATTGTTTGTTGTAAATGATTTTGAATAGATGTAGAGTTTTTCCTTTGGCAAATAAAACTAAGTCATCAGCGTATAATTTCGCTTTAACAATCGGTGGTCATTGTTGAAGTATGTCGTTTATGTCTATTAGAAAAAGGGTTGAGCTTATAACTTGTGGTACTCCGTTTTCTTGAACTTTTTTATCTGAGTTAACGTTGTCTGATCGAACTATGAAGCTGCGAGATTGAAGAAAATTGGAAATAAATTTTAACATATTGCCTCTGATATTCTAATTATGCAATTTTGATATGATATTGTATCGCCAGACAGTATCATAAGCTTTATTAATATCAAAAAAAAACTGCGATACAATCTTGCTTATTTGCAAATGCTTTATGTATTCCTGACTCTAAGTCTATTAGGTTATCTATAAAGGATCTATTTTGCCTAAATCCGCTTTGTTGTGGAATAAGGAGTTTTTGTTTTTCTAAATACCATCTCAGCCTTTTATTTACCATTTTCTCTAACACTTTACTTATAGTATTAGTTAAAGATATTAGTCGATATGACTCAGGTGATGTCCGGGAGTTCTCAGGTTTAAGAAGTGGTAGTATTATTGCTTCGGACCAAGTTGATGGAAAAACCTGTTTACTCCAGATAAAATTATAAAGGTCTAGTAATAAATTTTGTCTGGTAGATGTAGTAGAAATGCTAAGTGGATACCGTCTGGTCCTGGGTTTGAATCTTTGGAAGAGTTTAAGGCTTCAGCAAGTTCTATGAAGGAAAAAAGGAACGTTAAGGTTGCGAATCTCATGTCCGTCGAATCCCAATATGTTTTTTTCTACGTTGTTTTTATGTCTTTTAAAATTATCAGTGTAATTTTCATCACTGGAATTTAATTCGTATTGGTCTGCTAACATATCTACGATTTCTTTTCTATCCTTGAATCCTTGAGTTAATTAAAGTACTTGGCAGATAGATAGCGGGAGGAATTTTATTTAAAAAAAAAATTAATCGAAATTATAATGAATTTTCTAAAACTTTTGAACGGTTACAGAATTCATATGTGTATTTTTATTTGGAGGTAAGTGGTGACTTGTTTCGGGTGAGGTTGATTTATGTTTTTGGGTATTAGAGGATGACTCAGACTATGTAGGTGTTGCGATTGTAGTGTTAACTGAAGAAGTGGTCAAGTGGTTATTAATCTTGTCGCTTCTAGTATATTTCCATTTACTATTATCTTCTTTGTTTCTGCTATGAATTTATCTACTAAGTTTTTATATGATAGATATATGCATATTCTACCGTTTGATATACGGGATGCTAAAATTATATTTTGTGGTTCTATATGCTGACTCAATCCTTCAAGATAGTCATTAATTGTACAATTCTCTAGAGTGTTAAATAGAATAGCTTGATCTCTGTTTGGGATTAATATACTACGTGGTTAACTAACTGCTTTTGAGTATGATGCATTTCGTGGTAGCTGACTGGAAGATGACATCTTTTAAATGGATTTAAAATCCGACTAAAACCGGTGCTGTTTTACAGCTTTCGCTGTGATATAAGTTCATGAAAATTAGATAATACTTATAACTAATTGCAGTGATTTACTTAAATATCTGAAATATGGAAAAAGTATATTTTATCTACTCACGATTCCAATATTCAGTATACAAATCACTTTCACTTTTATACTTAATTACTTTTAAATTTACTTCAATATTCACTACTTACATACATACATACATACTTACATACATTACTTCACTATTTAACAAGCACGATAAATTAGTGCCTAAAACACGTCTTTCTCGCTTGCTGGTCAAACATAGAATCTCTAATATGATG